>NC_045171.1:1339859-1349859 GCF_900700415.2 Clupea harengus | reverse complement strand
TAGGGGCGTTGCTAAGGCAACTGAGTAGTTACACCATGGCAACTTGTACCTCATTACATACAGTATATCCAGCATGTATAACTGAATCGAACTGGCAGAACTGAAAATAATCCTCCTTGTCAACGGCAGAGAGCTTCCACCAGGATGGTGTGCCAGTTACCGACTCACAGACACACACACACACACACACACACACACACACACACGCACACACACTGCAGAGAGCTTCCCCCAGGATGGCGTGGCAGTTACCGACACACACAGACACACACACACACACACACACACACACACACACACACACAGACACACACACACAGACACACACACACACACACACACTGCAGAGAGCTTCCTCCAGGGTGGTGTGGCAGTGACCGACTCATCACAGCCCAGACATATCTTCTACAGACTGCAGAGTTTTTGTCTCTTGATGAAAGATGGTCTCAACTGAGATCGAGTAAAGTCACCTCTTGTCCACAACTTTCATTAACACTGAAACAGATATAAGAAGGTCGAACGATGCACATTACTAATATATTTGACTCTTTTTCATTATCTTTGTCATTGAATGAGACAAAATCATACAAGCTGTTGAGTTTGAGATCCATTACTAGTATGTCAACAGCAGGATCCAGATGAGCTCTCGGTAAAGGGCCCTAGGGAGAAGCATTGAGTTCGTCTCATCAGAGACAGATTAAGGCCTGAGATCAATTTGATCTCACGGATCTCTTCCTTTCTCCTCTAAGGTTTTTTGACTCAGACACACACACACACACACACACACACACACACACACACACACACACACACACCACACACAGACACACACACACACACACACACACACACACACACACAGAGACAGACACACACAGAGACAGATTAAGGCCTGAGATCAATTTGATCTCGCTGGTCTCTTCCTTCCTCCTCTAAGGTTTTCTGTAACTTAGTGTTGAAACCAAGATGATGTGCACAGGACATGACATATATTGTTTCTTGCTTATATGTGAAGTCAGCGTTTATTCCAGAATTAAATGTGTGCATTTCTGTATGTCCTCCCCTCAGAGGTTATTGCAGGGCGATGACCTTGGCTGGGAGACATGGTTTGCAGGTAGTCAAAGTAGCTTTATTGTCAATTTCTTTACATGTCAAGACATACAAAGGAATCGATAGGACGTTTCCCACTCTCCCACAGTGAAACATATAAAAGTGCACAGGCACAACAGATAGGACAAGACATTTCCTAATACTAAGTAAACATAAAGATTCACATACAGTGGTTATAAATACTATATATATAAATACTATATATATAAATACTATAAATACGTAATACAATTTTAAAACGTAATACAGGTGAGTCCTGACTGATTTTAGGGGGGGGAGGGGGGGATTTCAGCTTCCTGTCAGACTGGAGGATATGGCTGGGGGGAGTGAGGGGAGAGAATTTAGCTTCCTGACAGCTTGGTGTATGAAGCCATTTCTGAGTCTGGTGGTGCAGCAACGGAGGCTCCTATACCTTCTTCCAGAGGGTAGGAGGCTGAACAGACTGTGTGCGGGGTGGCTGGTGTCACTCGCAATGGAGGTAGCTTTCCGGGTGAGGCGGGTGGTGTATATGTCTTGCAAGGAAGGGAGTGGGGCACCAATGATCTTACCAGCTGTGTTCACTATGCGTTGCAGTGCTTTCCTGCTGTGTTCAGTGCAGCAACTGCCCCACACAGTGATGCAGCTGGACAGGATGCTTTCAATGGTGCCCCATAGGTAGATCATTTTACTGATTGTTTGTGCAGAATTTTGTGAAATGAGGGCAATTTTGTGAAACGTTTAAAAAAACAATTCTGAATTGACAACCTTTTGGGTAGCATGAATTGCCCTTAGAAATTCTGTGGTGTTTGATCCACTAGATGGCGCCAAAGATGTGGACTGTATTGCTGGGGATTTGACATCTTGAAATTGGATTCAACCCCAGAGCTGCCAGGAATAAGTCCGAATAAACACGAGTAAAGATCACGTGCTGTAGCAATGTTTGCATGAATTTAATTGATCATTGATCATGAATTTAATTGATCATCTTCTCTAATTTAATTGATCATCGTCTCTCTAATTTAATTGATCATCGTCTCTAAAATGGTTTTAGTGACAGTAAGTCAGTCCACTAATCTGCCTTCCTGTGACGCTATATTTCTCTGTTTCACTCGTTCCATTAGTTAGTGTTTCTTTCTCTTCACCAAACTCTAATTCTGTTCCTTTGTATCACTCTTCACTCTTTATCTTTCTTTCTTTCTCTTTCTTCCTCATCTCTCTCTCTCTCTCTCTCTCTCCCTCCTCCTCTCTGTCTCCCTGTAATCTGTGTGTTGTGTGGGATTAGGAAGTAAATTGTGTTTTGAATATTAACTTCTAATCCTTGAGAGACAGGCTGCTGTAGTGTCTAGCTAAACACTTCCATCTCACGCAGGGCAAGAGGAGGATACACACACACACACACACACACACTCGCTGTCTGTTACAGACGTGAGCACCATCTCTTACACACACACACACACACACACACACACACACACACCCATACACACACACACACACACCCATACACACACAGACACAGACACACCCATACACACACAGACACACACAGACACACCCATACACACACAGACACACCCACATCCATACACACACACACACACACACACACCCATACACACACACACACACCCATACACACACACACCCATACACACACACACACCCATACACCCATACACACACACACACACACACACACACCCATACACACACGCACACACACACACACACACACCCTGATGCACATGCACAGCCACACATGCTTACACACCCTGGCACACACATATACTTCTTTATCTACAATTTAAATGGTCCTCCCAAGTAACGCATGATTGCTCACCGAGGACAATCAATAATCAATGACCATGGTCTACTTTACACACTCCAATTACTTCCTTATAGTGTCAAAGACTTCTTCAGCCTCCCCTCCCCTTCCCGTGTGCTCTCTCTCTCTCTCTCTCTCTCATCCTCTCTCTCTCTCTCTCTCTCATCCTCTCTCTCCCTCTCTCTCTCCCTCTCTCTCTCTCTCTCTCCCTCTCTCTTTCAGGAGGTAATAAGAGATCATCGTGAGGTGAACGACATGTAGAAACACAAGACCTAAGTCTTACATTACTGTTTTATCACCCGTCAACTCCAGCGTCTCTCTCTCTCTCTCTCTGTCTCTCTCTCTGTCTCTCTCTCCTTCTTCACCTGTCTTTGTAATTTAATTCGGTCATGCATTTTTTGGCATGTCTTAATTGAGGTGTTGGGTACCTGATCCTTAATCAGTTCTTTATACAACAACATGCATCCATATGTTTCAATGACAGTATAGGAGTAAGGTCCAGAGGATCCCACTGATTGATGGTTAATACCGTGCCCCTGTGTGTGCCCCTGTGTATGCCCCTGTGTGTGCCCCTGTGTGTGTGTGCCCGTGTCTGTGTGTGCCCGTGTCTGTGTGTGCCCGTGTCTGTGCCCGTGTCTGTGCCCGTGTCTGTGCCCCTGTGTGTGTGTGCCCCTGTGTGTGTGTGCCCCTGTGTGTGCCCCTGTCTGTGTGTGCCGTGTCTGTGCCCCTGTGTGTGCCGTGTCTGTCTGTGCCCCTGTGTGTGCCCGTGTCTGTGCCCCTGTGTGTGCCCGTGTCTGTGCCCCTGCCTGTCTGTGCCCCTGTGTGTGCCCCTGTGTGTGCCCCTGTCTGTGTGTGCCCCTGTCTGTGTGTGCCCCTGTCTGTGCCCCTGCCTGTGCCCCTGCCTGTCTGTGCCCCTGTGTGTGTGTGCCCCTGTCTGTGTGTGCCCCTGTGTGTGTGTGCCCCTGTCTGTGTGTGCCCCTGTGTGTGCCCCTGTCTGTGCCCCTGCCTGTGTGTGCCCCTGTGTGTGTGTGCCGTGTCTGTGCCCGTGTCTGTGCCCCTGTGTGTGCCCCTGTGTGTGCCCCTGTGTGTGCCCCTGTGTGTGTGTGCCCCTGTCTGTGCCCCTGTCTGTGCGTCTGTGTGTGCCCCTGTGTGTGTCTCTGTGTGTGTGTGCCCCTGTGTGTGCCCCTGTCTGTCTGTGCCCGTGTCTGTGCCCCTGTCTGTGTGTGCCCTGCCTGTTCCCGTGTCTGTGCCCCTGTGTGTGTGTGCCGTGTCTGTGCCCCTGTGTGTGCCCCTGCCTGTGCCCCTGTGTGTGCCCCTGCCTGTGTGTGCGTCTGTCTGTGCCCGTGTCTGTGCCCCTGTCTGTGTGTGCCCTGTCTGTGCCCCTTGCATTCTCTCTTTCTCTCTCTCTCTCTTTCCCCTTCCTCGCTCTCTCTCTCTCTTTGTGTCCCTCTGATTCTCTCTCTCTCTCTCTCTCTCTCTCTTTGTGTCTCTCTGATTCTCTCTCTCTCTCTTTTTGTGTCCCTCACATTCTCTCTCTCTCTCTCTCTCTTTGTTTCCCTCTGATTCTCTCTCTCTCTCTCTCTCTCTCTCTCTTTGTGTCGCTCAGATTCTCTCTCTCTCTCTCTCTCTTTGTGTCTCTCTGATTCTCTCTCTCTCTCTTTGTGTCGCTCACATTCTCTCTCTCTCTCTCTCTCTTTGTGTCCCTCAGATTCTCTCTCTCTTCATCTCTCTCTCTCTCTCTTTGTGTCCCTCTGATTCTCTCTCTCTCTCTCTTTGTGTCCCTCAGATTCTCTCTCTCTCTCTCTCTCTCTTTGTGTCCCTCAGATTCTCTCTCTCTCCTCAGATTCTCTCTCTCTTCATCTCTCAGTCTGACTCTATTCCTTCTCTCCTGTCCTTTGACCTTCAGGTCATACTGCCTTCTTTAAATACTCTCCTGTGCGTCTTATCTCCACCTGTCTTTTTCCAGAGGCAGATCTCTTTCTTTGCCTTTGAACTACAGCCTTTAATATTTAATGAGTAGGAAGACATTTTGGTCATTTGGCTGCCATTCTTCCATTCTGATGAACCATTTAAGTACCTGTCATAGGCCATTCAAAGACTTACATCATCAGAGTGCAACCCAGGGCCACTGTGAAAAAGCTACTTGAAATAACAGCGTGTTTCTAAATGTATGTTGATTAGTCAAGCTAAGGAACAAGAGAAACTGACTTTGGCACCAGACACACCAACACAAACAACAGATATGTGCACTTCACTTAAAAAAAAAAAAAACCTTTTTGGATTTGTCCTCCAAGCCTTTTGGGTTGCCACCACAAATGACCATCTGTCTAAATGAGCCACTGTACTTTAGATATGAAACCATTTAATCTTCGGATGTTAATGTTTGCTCGTCGTACATAGAGCAGTAATGGAAGTGGTCAATATTATTTTCTCCATGGGAGTTTAGGAATAAGCACAGGTCTAACGTGACAGCAAGATCTGAACTATGAGGACACTTGAACTATGATGATACGAGGACAAATGTAGTCTTCTTCAAAATGTTCACCAACAAACAAAATCACAGCAACATTGGATGTCCTGGATTCCTTTAAAGGGGAAATGTCAGAGAAGACATTTCATTATGTAAGCATTCTGTTTTACTATGTTTGTTTAACGTTTGTTCTACAGCTCTTCAGAATGTTCCAAAAAGTTCCGTTGATTTGAATGGGCCATCCCAACGTTCGCCGTGAATATTTCCTGATATTCACCGCTGCGAAAAGATATTGACCGCTGTCATTGGCGAATGGGGTTTGTGCTTAAATTCACATCTTTCATATCATTCCGCAAGTAGTCCGGTCATTTAACGTAACAGACTCATTGTAATTTGAAGTCAGCAAGTAATAGGTTGCTACGCAACACCTGCGCGTCGGGGTGCTGTTCGCCCCGTCGGGATTTATTTTTGGATAATGACCTCCGGACAATACATTATCCCTTACTTAGTGACTAAAACAAACCTGGAAGTTCACCTCATAAGAACCCATGGCCTGATGTCCATGGATGACTTTCATTTCAAATGCCCCCCCCCCCCCCCCTTGTGTAATACAGCGGGGTTAAATGGCCCTGCTGTTTCTGTTTCACGGCCCTCCTGAGTTGAAACATTTCAACCGCAGCCTGTCCACGCCGAGGTACCCCGTACAATTTGGCTCACATCTGAACTCGCAGCAGATTAGTGGAATGGAAAAAACCAAAACGTTTTTTTGGAGGTGATGCCAGGACTGAGAGAGAGAGAGAGATTTGCTGTTGTCGGAGTGCAAATTATGCAATAACATTTCGGGGTGGGGGGGGGGGGTGAGGGGACAACTTATCCGCCCAGGTGTATACAGAACCTCCAGTACAATGCAGTTCATAACGTGTGTAAGTGTGTAAATGTTCTGACCGCCACAGACCGTTACCTTTACTTTCTTTGGGGGGGGTAGAAGTCTTAAATGGAGGGGTCAACCCCCCCCCCCCCCCCTCCCGTAACTTGCACCCTGGCTTTGGTATGAGGATAATGAAATGAGCTTAGGAATGATGTGTATGTGACACTCAGACTAACCCCGTGGATATTACCCTCAGTATTATTACAGCATTTTTTTTACCACTGGATTGAGCCTCCGAGCTGCCCTGCCAAGGGACGATGTGATATTTTAATACCCACTGACGATTAAAATCTGAGGAGCAGATGTCTGGGTGTACATTTGTGTGTGTGTGTGTGTGTGTGTGTGTGTGTGTGTGTGTACCTTTGCTTATGAGACAGTTGCACTCATACGTACATGACCTCAAGGGCATGTTTCAGTGTGTAGGTCTGTACTGCATTTCTGTATACATCAAGCAAGACTTTTTTGGTTCAGGCAGACATGTTTGGTAGCGTACCTTTACTTTCCACAAAACAACATCCCTCGGTTCTGAGCATAAGGCCAGAGTAGGGGAACAGAGACAGATGAGGAGTTGACGTATAGGGTGTCACCTGTGGGAGAGGGAGATAGGGAGAGGAACCCTATACCTCAGTTGCTGATTCGTCTACAGGATGAAACCCTCACGCAAACATACACACACCTGGGCGCAGTGGCATACAGAGAGGGAGTGACAGAGTGGGAGTTTACACAAGCAGAAACCAGAGAGAAAGATAACGGAGTCGGCAGGTAGAGGGGACACAAGCAGGGACACACGGGCAGAGAGCGGAAGATGATGAGGGACAGAAGATCCAAGAAATCACCAAGAACGTTTTTCTGAGATACCACATCTGATGTGTGACCTTCGGTGAACAACTAGAATTAACCCAGGGGTCAAAGTTGAACTTTCTGTAAAAGAGTTAAAAGTTAGAGAGTTTAAGAATCCTGAAAATAGGGAGAGGAGGAAAACAGATTTCAGGGGGCCTTCAGCGGCGGAGGGGTGAAGAGTTGGAGAAGCAGTGCAGGGGGGAGGCAGGCGGGAGGGGGGGGAGAGAGGGGTAAGCTTACAGCGAGAGAGGGAGCGCGTGCCAGAGAGCGCGGCAGGATGTTCATGCTCATTCGCGAGGGAAACGGCGGTGCAGGAGGCAGCGCATCGGGGATAAGTGCTCCGCAGGAGAAATCCGCTAAACAGGTGGAGTGTGTTTGCGTGTCTACGCACATGTTTCTGTTTGTGTTTGTCACGACTAAATGAGCTCAACTCAGAGTGTATGAATGCATGGATAGAAACAGGTGGGCATTCTTTCAATAATTGGGGAGGTCTGTGTGTTTGTGTGTGTGTGTGTGTGTGTGTGTGTGTGTGTGTGTGTGTGTGTGTGTGTGTGTGTGTGTGTGTATTTTTCTCCGGGTATTCTTTGAAAATGTATATGGGATTTTTGGATGAAGATAAAAGGGTTATGAGTGGTAATATGTCGTAATGAAGATGCACAGGTATTGGTCTGTGTGCGTGCACACATGTGTTTGTGTGTGTGTGTGTGTGTGTGTGAGAGAGGAGAGAAAGGCACAGATGTATCAAACAGGTGTTTGGAACCATGTATTCAATGATGAAGTTCACTTTTCTGTAATGTATTCTTTTAGGCTGCAGAGGGAGTTTCTGGGAGATGTCTGTAAATGCTTACAAATGCTCAAATGATAGTTAACATGTGTGTCTGAATTTAGCACACCGCATTAGATTAACTTCACACATTTGCAAAAAAAAGTTTCCATGCAAATCAAAGGGGCATTGATATGACTTATCTAGTTTAAGTTACTGTGTATATTATATATTATTATTATATATTATATATATATTAACTAGTTTAAGTTACTGTGTTACAAATAATCATTTTATTGTGAGATTTGCAGTGCCACTCAAAATTTGAATTCACAACAATGTCACAGAATAAAGTATTTGACCAGAAGGAAAAATTATATTTATCTCTTTCATCTTTCTGTACTACACATAACAGTCTGAAAACTAACTTTGTCATCATTTGCTAACAACAGTGACCAGGAATGATCGATCTTGGCTACGCCATTCAATTGCACACCTCAAATTATAATTGGGATTTATAAAAAATGGACTTTTACAAGAACCTCCTGCTCTCATTTTGACAAGATTAACTGTCTGTCTCTCCTTGCATCCGAGAATATCCAATAATTTCTGTCAAAAAGTGTCTTGAGAGGACTGTGTTGTGATCGCAGAGCAAGCCTAACTAAAGTGTCTTGAGAGGACTAAACTAACTAACTAACTAACTAACTAACTAAAGCCATTATTCTCAGCCTCAGTAAATGTGAAGCCACCTTGCAACATTCCACCAGTGATTTTCCACTCAGGTGTGAGAAGAATTTATCAAATAAACAAAACTTTCCCTTTAAGTTATGTTAAGTTAACCTAATCAATGTCAACCACATTTTAAACCATGGTTAAAATACTCAGAACACCTGTTTGTAGTAGGCAGACACATTTTTCTCTGAGAACTTTGACCAAGCCAACTTGCCCTCTCTCTCTCTCTCTCTCTCTCTCCCCCGCTCTCCCTCTCTCTTTCTCGCTCTCTCTCTCGCTTTCTGTCTCCCTCTCTCTGCCACTCGCTCTCGCTCCCTCTCATAGGTCCAAGCTGCCATCAAGAGAAAAGTTCAGAGGCAGAGAAGACGGGCGTCTGAGGGCACAGCGGCCATTGACGCGTTCATTACGCCGCGAGAGAGAAGACTGAACCAAGTGTTCCCCGTCCAGAGACAGAGAGACGAAGACAGCGAGGAAGAAGAAGAAGAAGAAGCAGAGGAGCTAGAAGAAGAGGAAGAGGAAGAGACAATGCAAGACGAGGGGGGACAACCCGAGGAGCAGGGCGAGCCGGATCGATCAGACCTGGGGCCCATCGTGGACTCTGTTTTTGGCCAGGTGAGTGTTGGATTTCACATCGCCTGCCTTATTCTGGGAAAGCACGTAATATAACCGTGGTAGACAGTCTTGTTCATTATTGGATAGTAGACAGTCAATGATCAGTCAAAACAGTGGTCCACTGTAAATAATGTGTTCATTTTCATATGTAAACATTATTATTATTATTATTATTATTTTTATGTGTACATATACATTAAAATGTGCCTAATGTGTTACACCTAGTGTTCAAACAAACTGAGCTATGGAATATGTAAGAAACAGCAATTCTCCAACTAAATGTACTTCTTCCATTAAGAATTCATGAATGACATCAACTAGGCGCTTATTGTATTCCCTGGAGGCTTGACATGCCCAGGCCACAGCTTTGCAGGTGCGGATCTGTGACACGTCTGGGAAAGTTAAATTAATGTCTCGGAGTTGGCCAGAACATCCACCCCCCCCAAAAAACGATGCCAGAACATTCCACCCCCCCCCCCCCCCCCCCCCCAGTGCCAGTGATAGCAGGAGCCCCTTACATCATGGGTAACTTGGCCAAAACTTCATTATGGGCTGATCCGCCCGTAAGCACATAAATCCTCTAGGCATCGTTTTCATTTCCTAAAGCCTTGATGAAATGTTGTGAGGCGCTCATTATCTAACGCAGTTCCTGGAGGTGTTTAACTATTTATACTCCTAGCCGCACACAATAGATCCCCTTTAAAAACACCGCATTAGAGCACAATACATCTGTCCCTTCCA
>NC_045171.1:1267359-1334859 GCF_900700415.2 Clupea harengus | reverse complement strand
CATCTTCCTCAGGCAGGGATTCGCCCAGGCCCAGCTCGTATGTAAACAGCCAGATAAACGCCACATGCACTCCAGCAGACAAACACACACACACTCACACACTCACAGACACACACACACGCACACGCACACACACACACACACACACACACACACGCACACGCACACGCACACGCACACACACACACACACGTCCATGCACACCCCATCATCTTTTGAATCTCAAACATGTACACCCACTCTTTCTTTCTTTCTTTCTTTCTTTCTTTCTTTCCCTCACACACAAACACACACACTAATTTTTGAATATTTTCTACGTTTTTTTTGTGCCATCATCTCATGAAAACTAAAAACAATGACATCACTTCATCACCATCTTCCCTCCCCGTGACATCATTGCCTTCTATCAGTGGAATCCCCCAATCAAAACAAATGAGTCGGACGATGAAGCAAAAGGACTGAATCACTAGTAGAGTGATCAGGAGTGTTAACGGCACTAAAGCCCAACGAATGCCAGAGGGGAACTCAGGCTACATTTACACGGAGCCTGGATTGCCTGAATACGGAAACATTTTTGGATCCGGTACCTTTTTTTATCACGTTCACACGGAGCCGTGTCAAGAAACATCTGGGTTTACAGTTGGAGCGGAGCGGAGCAAAGTGGTTGGATCTGCTGTAAAGACGTCATGGAGCATGCGCATAAAGTGACAGAAGACAGAAGTCGAGATCCAACTAGCAGTCTTCCGATTGCTGAACGACTACTCTACCACCTGAAATCGTTACCACAGCACTCGACTCGTTAGAATCGCGCACTTCGCCATAACCCTCTTTTGTGTTAAGTTACCGTTTTGAAACTTCCGTCTATAATAAAAAATCAAAATCACGTCAGATTTGCTCATATAGGCTATTGCTGACACTTTTAAAAAACAGTTTTGAACAATGTTCTGATGCAAATAGATTAAACAGTGATAGATTAAAGTGTGGCTTGTTAATGTCATCCCTTTCCTAACCAGCCTCCTAACAACATCGATTTAGTTTATGTTGTTGCTGTTATGTAGTGACGCAGCGGGGTTAATAAGGGTTCAGGCTGAGGTTATGAGGCAGGGCAATGACATCATCGGGTTAGAAAGTGTGCAGATCGGGCGTTCACACGAACACGGATCCGCTGGCGGGTTCGAATCTACCCACTCTGGAATTTACTTAAATTTCCCTCGGGATTAATAAAGTATCCATCTATCTCTATCTATCTATCTGGAGACCGGATTCAAAAGGTTGCGGATTCAGTGACCCAATCCGCCGTGTTGGTGTAAACGAGAGACCGATCCGGTAACATTTCTTTCCGGATTCATTCAATCCAGGCTTTGTGTAAACGGATATGGATATTACTTACAGAGATAATAAGACTCAGTTACAGATATTTACTTTCAGTGTGATGACAGTAACCTTCTGCTTTCATGTCAGCTATTCTACACTTAATGTTTGTCTGTGTGTTCACAAGTCATGGATCCTGTCAAAGTCAACAGTCCAATCTTAATGAGTCCTGTTGTTTTGCCAGTTAGACACTGTTAAATAGGACATGCATCAAATGATCTGTTCATTGTCCCTTTCATTCTCCTTTCCACTATGATCTCTGCCTCTTTCCACTGCCCTTGTGTTATCTAGCCATCCAGGTGGTCTGTCAGTGCAATTGTGTCATCTTGATGCTATGCATTTATCAAATATTTCAGTATTTGATTTACAAATCATATGGATTGTTAAAGTTCCACTCCAGCCAAATTTCTATATTGCCAGAAATCTGCTACCTGTCTTGGTCACAATATTAATATATATATCGCTAGAAAGTTTACACATATTTAGTCAAGTTTTGTGATACTACTGGGCAATGGGAGGAGGGCCTCAGTATTTCGGTGTTCTTGCACCCTTTATTAAGACGACTTGCCAAATATCTGTTGTGGGAATATACTGTGTAGACAGTGTGCGCTGTGTTTCCACATATACAACGCTGTAAGAACATAAAGACAATCTGGCGCTGTGAAGTCTATGTTTCCACATATACAACGCTGTAAGAACATAAAGACAATCTGGCGCTGTGAAGTCAATTCTCCAGAGGCTCTTGTTTTGGAATCAGCATCACTGGGTCAAGCTCCTCCAGAAGCTTTGCTCACAATATTCCAAAATCTGGGATTATCTAGTACTCTTTATTTAGTACTCTTTATGACTGCTTGAAAGACACACTGGTGTTTGCCATGATGCCAGTAGATGATCTGATTGGCTGAGCCTGCCCCTTGTGTTGCTCCGCTCATCCCTAGGCCTCTGTTTTGTGTCTACAACATTGGAAGCTCACTGGAGTAGAACTTTAAATGAGGGAAGGGGAGAAAGAAAGAAAGAAAGAAAGCAAAAGAGATATATAGCTGTTTTAGATAAAAGGTGACAAGTAAGGAATGAGTTACTAACCCTTTTTTCTGTCTGTTTTCATACTCTGAAGGACAGAGAGTTACGGCCGGAGGAAATCGAAGGTACGACACACAACACATCAGCTTCTCTCTAGTTTAAATGTTCTCTTCCCCTCTCAAACCAGCCTCACCATACCGTGCATATATGTGTCATGTGTTTAGAGCTGAGGGAGGCCTTCGTAGAGTTTGATAAGAATAAGGACGGCTTCGTCAACTGCAAGGACCTGGGAGAGTGCATGAGGACTATGGGGTACATGCCCACTGAGATGGAACTCATTGAGCTCAGCCAGCAGATCGGTGAGTGCCACCATGTATACGAGATGCACACAGTGCTGGTTTAACCTGCAGGCCGTGACGTGACAGATCGGTGAGTGCCACCATGTATACGAGATGCACACAGTGTGACAGATCGGTGAGTGCCACCATGTATACGAGATGCAAACAGTGTGACAGATCGGTGAGTGCCACCATGTATACGAGATGCACACAGTGTGACAGATCGGTGAGTGCCACCATGTATACGAGATGCACACAGTGCTGGTTTAACCTGTAGGCCGTGACGTGACAGATCGGTGAGTGTCACCATGTATACGAGATGCAAACCAGCAGATCGGTGAGTGCCACCATGTATACGAGATGCACACAGTGCTGGTTTAACCTGCAGGCCGTGACGTGACAGATCGGTGAGTGTCACCATGTATACGAGATGCAAACCAGCAGATCGGTGAGTGCCACCATGTATACGAGATGCAAACAGTGTGACAGATCGGTGAGTGCCATCATGTATACGAGATGCAAACAGTGTGACAGATCGGTGAGTGCCACCATGTATACGAGATGCAAACCAGCAGATCGGTGAGTGCCACCATGTATACGAGATGCAAACCAGCAGATCGGTGAGTGCCATCATGTATACGAGATGCAAACAGTGCTGGTTTAATCTGTAGGACGTGACGTGACAGATCGGTGAGTGTCACCATGTATACGAGATGCACACAGTGCTGGTTTAATCTGTAGGACGTGACGTGACAGATCGGTGAGTGTCACCATGTATACGAGATGCACACAGTGCTGGTTTAATCTGTAGGACGTGACGTGACAGATCGGTGAGTGTCACCATGTATACGAGATGCACACAGTGCTGGTTTAATCTGTAGGACGTGACGTGACAGATCGGTGAGTGCCATCATGTATACGAGATGCAAACAGTGCTGGTTTAACCTGTAGGCCGTGACAGATCGGTGAGTGCCACCATGTATACGAGATGCAAACAGTGCTGGTTTAACCTGTAGGACGTGACGTGACAGATCGGTGAGTGCCATCATGTATACGAGATGCACACAGTGCTGGTTAGACCTGCAGGCCGTGACAGGGCGTGACATGACGTGACAGGGCTGGTTTGACCTGCAGGACGTGACGTGACAGGGCTCTTGACTTGTGTTCCTCTCTGCAGCGTGACGTGACGTGACAGGGCTCTTGACTTGTGTTCCTCTCTGCAGCGTGACGTGACGTGACAGGGCTCTTGACTTGTGTTCCTCTCTGCAGCGTGACGTGACGTGACAGGGCTCTTGACTTGTGTTCCTCTCTGCAGCGTGACGTGACGTGACAGGGCTCTTGACTTGTGTTCCTCTCTGCAGCGTGACGTGACGTGACAGGGCTCTTGACTTGTGTTCCTCTCTGCAGCGTGACGTGACGTGACAGGGCTCTTGACTTGTGTTCCTCTCTGCAGCGGGAGGGAAGATCGACTTTGAGGACTTTGTGGAGCTCATGGGGCCCAAGATGCTGGCTGAGACGGCAGATATGATCGGTGTGAAGGAGCTTAGGGATGCCTTTAAAGAGGTAATACACACACACACACACACACACACACACACACACGCGCACAGCTTATAGCTTTAGGCCTGCAGAAGCTCACAACCATGCATATGTACACACACCGGTATATGTTGACCCTTGCCCTCCGTTCTTTAGTTTGACTCCAATGGTGACGGCATGATCAGCATCACTGAGCTGAGAGAGGCCATGAAGAAGCTGATGGGGGAGACTCTGAACCCGCGGGACATTGACGAGATCCTCCGCGACGGGGACCTGAATGGAGACGGACTTGTGGACTTTGAGGGTATGCAGGGGAAGCCAGTTGTCATCATTTAGTTTTATACTGTTGTGTGTTGCCTTTTCTTAAAATGCATGATACAGTGTCAGTGAAACTTGTTTGTTTACAACCCCCCCCCCCCCTTTTTCTTTTCAGAGTTTGTCCGCATGATGTCTCGTTGATTGTATCAGGGTTATTTTTTCTTCATAACCATCGCCGAAGGAACACATCTTAAAAACTGGACAGAGGATTATCTATCCTTGAGCTTTGGTTTCAGCACCAGCAATAGGCCAAGCTGAAACTGTGGAAGGAAAAAGAAGGAATATGTCTCTGTCTGTCAATCGGTCTCACTGTTATGTCATCATTGCAAAAATGCTTCGCTTATTGTAAATAAAGAATGCTGCTTGTAATTCATATCCCTTTGCTGTGTGCTGTGTCATTTAGAATAATACTGAAATAAGCTTCAGCAACATCAAACTGCGTCAGTGCTACTAAAAAGCACATTGTAAAAATGATGATAAAAATCTTCACATCCTTTTTGCAAAAGTTCAGCATAGACCAGGTCACCTTCATTTGATAATGCTTAATCCAGTTACGTGACAATTTATTCCATTTGACTAATTAGATCATGAACTGTTGTGGGTTTTACTATTATTGTATTATGTCATCTTGAGATTAGACATAGTATTTGACATTTCCCTCGAGTTTCTCCAGAATATTTCACATTAGGCTTGTATTGGTGGAGATCATGACAAACAGATAAGAAGAAAACACTAAAAGACTCACAGTGCCTCGACACCAATGCTTGGACAAAAATGACACTGCATTCATAAATGTTTTACTGAAGTGTATGTTTTTGATAAGTGCAGACTGTTTCTTGAATAAATCAAGAGTTCAGAAAAGGAACTGAAGTTATCAGTTAGGCGAGGCATATAACTGTTTTAAGACATTGTTTTAGGGTGGTCAGATGAGTAGACTACACGTGTGGGTGTTGCTCCGTGTTAATAAAGCCTTGACCGGCAGGTGGCAGAATCATGCCAATAAATAAAGTCAGCGATCGGGAACAGTGAATGACTTCTGTAATCTAATAAAAACTGGTTATTAACTATGCCTTCATTTACTGTAAAATACTCATACAATTTAACTCATACATGCAGTAGAAATCTGTGTTCAGCTCATATGGTAACGGTAGCTTATACTCTTTGTTGTCAACACACCCATTTCAAATAAAGACTGGGATGAATGCAACTTACACTGGTCTTTCCATACTGTTCACATAACAATATTTTTTATTTCAGTATATAAAAAGTGAAAGTCAAACCTCACATTTATGGTTGATATAATAAAGTTATTTCGCTATCATCTATTTTGTCAAAATGATTCATAATTGGCTTAATTCATAATCTTCTAAGACTGAAGAAAAATATTTAGGTAAGTTGTCCATGCCAAATGCATATAATTTTCTGATGTTGGATGTGGGATAAGTGTTTATTTACTGAACAGTCTCTGTTAACATATTTGATCTTCGCCGGGAACCAATCACGTGTGAGGTCTGAGCACGCGAGAAGACTGGTCGCTGTTGGCTGTTGGCGGCACCTATATCTTCTCGCGATATTTGTGAGACGGGTGCAGAATTCAAATTGAACATTCAACTTTTGTTTGCCTGCCAGCCCGTGAACCGTCAAAGGAGCCGACATTAACATATAGTATTGTTGTTGAAATTGTAAGTAACCTTTTTGTATAGTTGCAAAAATATACAATTGTATGAAGTGTCCTATAGATAAACTTACTGTGGCTATTGGCATTAGCAAGGTACTGTTTATGTTCTCTTGTTGTCCAGATGAGTAACGTTACATATTAACGTGTGCTAACTGTGCTAGAGAAGACATTAGGGTAATCTGCCTTTGCCTCAAACTGGAGACATTTGCTCCAACTTTACAAAAATGCTTCTTATCAATGCTATTACGATAGCAAACAAATTTCTAAATCTTGTTGGTCGTTTTATTTATGTAGTACATATTAAAACAATAGGAACTGTGTCAACAACACGTTGTAAATCTTCCTTTCTTCCATTTACACTAGTAAACTAAACTCTTCCATCATTTAGAAGTTGCCGTTATCATTTGCAACGACCTCTGTACCAACAGTGATTAGGTTGGCTAGTAAGGACATTTTCTAAATACAGAGTGCCTTTCGTATAACCTAATGGCGATGCTTACAATAGGTTGGTAGCGCAGCTTCATGTGAGGTGATGTAATACCATTACCTCACCGGCGACCTTCATCAATATTAACTCTGTTGCTTTTCTTTCGCTGTGATACTGTTATTCTTTCAAGGCTTTTTGCCAGGATGGATTGCAGCTCCCATGCCGCTGAGTTGCAGCGGCTGCGATGCCGACTGAAGGAGAAGGAGGAGGCGGTGCAGAAGGCGGCCCAGTTTGGCCTTCAGATCCTGGATGACCAAGTGAACATGCAGAACAAGTTGGATGAGCAGCGAATAGAAATGACCAATGCTAATGAGGTGAGGTCTTCCTCTACACATGTCAATATGAAAACTGCCTTGTAAGAACAAGTTGCCATAAATAAGACGAGTAACTCGAGTGTGTCATTAATGTTATGAGTGTCAAGTATACTGTTGGATCTGAATGGAGATCATTCCAAGGGCAGAGGGTAACTTGCATATCACCATGCCATCACAGGCTCTGGAGCAGGAGAAATATTCCCTCCAGCGTGAGGTGGAGCTGAAGACGCGTATCCTGGACAGCGTGCAGTCTGAGCTGGATGATGTGAAGAAACAGCAGAGGTGTCTGATGGAGCAGCAGGAGGCCCAGCTCGAGAGGAGTCACGCCCAGGAGCTCAGTGACAACAAGAACCAGGTCTGAATGAGCCTCCGCACTCTGGTGGTACAGTAGGTAGAGAAGTCGTTTAGTTATCAGAAGGTTGCTAGTTCGATTCCCTGTCGAAGCGTCCTTGAGCAAGACACTGAACCCCTAATTGCTCCTGATGTGCAGTGTGCCCTCAGTGTAAATGTAAAATGTGTCAACATCCTTGTAAGTCGCTTTGGATAAAAGCGTCTGCTAAATGACTAAATGTAAATGTTCTCTTATGCAGGCAGCTGCTAACAGGAAATATTACATTTCCAATACTCATCATTTTATTGTTGGGGTCTACTAGAATAGATTTACATGCCTCAGTTATCCAAAAACACATTCTTTATCTCATACTGAACATCTCCATTCGCCTTTGTCCGAAACGCTTGGTTAGAGCTTGTTAGGTCATGCCGTTGTGTTGACATTGAAGTTTGTGTGCGCATCGACCCCATGTGTCAAGCATAACGGCGTCCTAATGGTTTTCCTTGGCACTCTGAGATTCTTTTGAATGAAGAGTGCATTACAAATAAAATACATTATTATTATTATTATTATTATTATTTCCTTCAAAGATGGAGCGCCTGAAGATGGAGCGGGATGAGGCACAGCTGGCAGAGAAGCAGCTGCGGCACAAGCTGGAGGTGCAGACCGTAACCCTGAGCAACAAGACTGACGAGCTGCGCTCCATGACCGAACGAGCCCACGAGACCATGTCCTCCGAAATCCTGGAGCTGCAGGTCCAGAGAATGGAAACGGAGTCTGAACTGGTAGGGACCACGCAGACATATACTGTATATATTTGAACTGGTAGGGACCACGCAGACATATACTGTATATATTTGCCGGCCTGAGGATGGATATGTCTTCTGAATGTTTGTACTTGATCACATTGGTTCATGTGCCCCACTTCTTCATACCCATGTGACCTTTGCTGTGACTCAGATTAGCAAACTTGACAAGTTGATTACTCGTAGATTCCAAAGTCCACATTCCAAGTATTTGTCCAGATTTAGAAATGGATGTTGAACTTTTTGGGTGTATAAAATATTGAAGCATCTTGATGTATGACTGAAACAGATGGCTCTAGTCTATGATGGCCCCACTCAGGAGTTAATGCTGTGGTTTATGCATCTCAGGCTGACCTGAAGCAGGAGCTCCAGGAGTTAAAGCTGTGGTTTATGCACCTCAGGAGTTAAAGCTGTGGTTTATGCACCTCAGGCTGACCTGAAGCAGAAGCTCCAGGAGTTAAAGCTGTGGTTTATGCACCTCAGGCTGACCTGAAGCAGGAGCTCCAGGAGTTAAAGCTGTGGTTTATGCACCTCAGGAGTTAAAGCTGTGGTTTATGCGCCTCAGGCTGACCTGAAGCAGAAGCTCCAGGAGTTAAAGCTGTGGTTTATGCACCTCAGGAGTTAAAGCTGTGGTTTATGCATCTCAGGAGTTAAAGCTGTGGTTTATGCATCTCAGGCTGACCTGAAGCAGGAGCTCCAGGAGTGCCAGTACAGAGAGCAGCAGCTGCAGCTGTCAAACACCAGCCTGCATCGGCAGGTGGAGCGACTGACCGAGGAAAAGGAGGATCGGGAGAGGGAAGCCGTCTCGTGCTATAATGCTCTGGAGGTAGATGGCACAAAACGATGATTGAACTGCTCTATTCTGATCATTCTGAAGTGTGCTTCACCAGACCATTCATAACTATGGTCTTGTTTCCTGTGTGTAGAAAGCATTCATAACTATGGTCTTGTTTCCTGTGTGTAGAAAGCATTCATAACTATGGTCTTGTTTCCTGTGTGTAGAAAGCATTCATAACTATGGTCTTGTTTCCTGTGTGTAGAAAGCATTCATAACGTGTGTGTGGTCTTGTTTCCTGTGTGCAGAAAGCCCGTGAAACCAACCAGGACCTGCAGATCCAGCTGGACCAGCTGCTTCAGAAGGCCCAGGATCCAAACAGCAGAGGAAACTCTCTATTTGCTGAGGTATGGTATAGGGATCGCAGTGCAGTATAGGGGTGTGTGTGTGTGTGGGACCCAGACAGCAGAGGACACTCTCTATTTGCTGAGGTATGGTATAGGGAGTGCAGTATAGGGATGTGTGTGTGTGTGTGGCCCAGGATCCAGACAGCAGAGGACACTCTCTATTTGCTGAGGTATGGTATAGGGATCACAGTGCAGTATAGGGGTGTGTGTGTGTGTGTGTGTGTGTGTGTGTGTGTGTGTGTGTGTGTGTGTGTGTGTGTGTGTGTGTGTGTGTGTGTGTGTGTGTGTGGCCCAGGACCCAGACAGCAGAGGACACTATTTGCCGAGGTATGGTATAGGGATCGCACATGTTTGTTTGTTTGTTTTTTAAGTGCAAGTCCACTTGTTGTGTTTGTGTTGTTTGTGTTGATGAGCGTGCCTATCTCTCCCATAGGTGGAGGACAAGCGAGCTGAGATGGAGAGGCAGTTAATCAGCATGAAAGTCCAGTGCAAGTCCCTGCAGCAGCAGCATGCCTTCTCCAAGCAGCAGATGCATCGCATGAAGGTACAGTTCTCAGTGCTGCATCTTTCTCTTCTCCATAGTGTTCTCCTCTCTGAACAGTGTACACTTTTAGCACTCTGAGATTCACACGAATATAGAGTGCGCTATAAACTAAGTGAATTATTATTATTATTACACTGAAATGGTCTGTGGTGGCTCTGCCAAGGATGGATCCACCACCACCACCATCACTATTCTGTTGTCCTGTCCTCTTTTGTGACTATCTACAGAAGAAAGTTCTGTTATTGTTACTGTTACTGCCGTGGTCTGGTTCGACTCCACAAGGACCGTTCCCCTGTTCTGTTCTGTTCTGTTCTGTTCTGTTCTGTTCTGTTCTGTGTGTCTGAGTCTGAGTCTGAGTCTGTGAGTGTTGCAGGACCGTTCCCCTGTTCTGTGTGTGTGTGTGCTGCAGGACCGTTCCCCTGTTCTGTGTGTGTGTGTGTGTGTGCTGCAGGACCGTTCCCCTGTTCTGTTCTGTTCTGTTCTGTGTGTGTGTGTGCTGCAGGACCGTTCCCCTGTTCTGTTCTGTGTGTGTGTGTGTGTGCGCTGCAGGACCGTTACCCTGCTCTGTGTGTGTGTGTGTGTGTGTGTGTGTGTGTGTGTGTGTGTGTGCTGCAGGACCGTTACCCTGTTCTGTGTGTGTGTGTGTGTGTGCTGCAGGTGCAGATCGCTGCGCTGATGCAGCTGCAGGGCGCAGGCGCAGACCCGGAGCAGCTGGAGCGCATGCAGTCCATGCTGTCGCAGAAGAACGCTGAGATCGAAGCACTCGTCACCAAAGTGCGGAGGCTGGAATCTGATCAGGTCCGACTGCTTTTGGCTGACCGCTGTTTCCTGGCTGTGTTTATTTTATTTTTAGATTTCTGCTGTTGGTGAAACTTGTGATTTGATTCAATGTATACCCTTCAATGTATACACTTCACACTCAGCAGCAGAGGAGTTACTCTGGGTAAAGACGGTGTTAACCCCATAAGGCACACGCCATACGCCATAGAACAACTTCACAGGCTGAACAACTGTACTGGTGTCACTGTAGGGTGCATGGCCTTAGACACACAGACAGAAACGGGTGGCAGACTAAGATGCAGTAACAGTTCTTTGTCTGTTGAAGACTTGACACTTGAACAATCAGTAATGGCTTACTAAGCTGAGGTATGTCATCAGTCATGACTTACTAAGCTGTTTCTGAGGTACTGTATTTCATCAGTCATGACTTACTAAGCTGTTTCTGAGGTACTGTATTTCATCAGTCATGACTTACTAAGCTGTTTCTGAGGTATGTCATCAGTCATGACTTACTAAGCTGTTTCTGAGGTATGTCATCAGTCATTGTACAGGTGTACAGGGTGGTGTAATGAACACGGACAAAACATGGTTTCTGACGTAGTCAGTTTTATGCAATATCTTTATCACAACAGACGGTGATTAATTGACTTGTCATATTTCGTTGCTATAATTGCAATATGTGTGTGTGTGTGTGTGTGTGTGTGTGTGTGTGTGTGTGTGTGTGTGTGTGTGTGTGTGTGTGTGTGTGTGTGTGTGTGTGTGTGTGTGTGTGTGTGTGTGTGTGTGTGTGTGTGTGTGTGTGTGTGTGTGTGTGTGTGTGTTTCCTTTTTTTTCACAGAATACTCTGAAGGCTATGTGCCCGCCCGGCGCACCTGCAGATGGTGACACACATGATGACACTTACTACACGGATCTCCTTCAAATGAAACTGTCCAATTCTGTGTGAGTTATTGATTTATGCTTTTACCTGAAATGGGATTATTTAAGTCTAGTTGATTTGCCACTTGTTTGTTAAATAAGATGACATTAGAATTGGAGAACGGTGCCAAGGATGTGTCGAAACGTGTTTTTTATTTATTATTTTAGTAAAGACTCTGAGCAGCTGAAGGCTGAGCTGTCCCTGCAGAGAATGAAGGCTCTGTCTGAGAGCCAGAGGGTGCTGGAGACGGAGAGGAAGCTGTACACCACGCAGCAGGCCCTCAAACAGAGCCAAGGGGACAGCATCAAGCTGCAGGTCAAAGTGGAGGAACTGCGTCTGAAATACGAGCCGAATGGTAACTTGCTTCAGCTATATATGTGTGTATATATATATATATATATATACTGTATATATGGGGACAAAGCCAAATGTACCTACATACTGCATTGACACCACAAATGTATAAATATATATATACAGTTTGTGTGTGTTTATATATATATATATATATATATATACACACACACACACACACACACACACACACACACACACACAATGCAGTATGTAAGTACATTTGACTTTGTCTCCACACAGACGGCTCCTAAATAATGTATGGACAATAGTTCTGTGGACGAGTAACATAAATGGGGTTCAAACGTACATTAATGTTAATTCGTGTGAAATGTGCCTGTAAATTGATGTGCATTCATGTTAATTAATGCACATGTTGATTAATGTGCATGTTAATTAATGCACATGTTAATTAATGCACATGTTAATTAATGTGCATTAATGTTGGTACTATCTACCGATAAAATGTTGGTGATATCACCCGATTGGATAGGCATCAGCTGTTCAACACAATGTGTTGAGCACATGAAGGCACCACACTAAGTGAGTTTAAATCACACGATTTAGCAAATTCATCCATGCAGTTGTATCTACAACCACTTCCTACTAAGGTGTTGAAGTTTGATAACTTTTTCTTAACTTAATTGCCATGGTTGTGCAAGAGATGAACTCTGAATGTTGAATGAAGCCTGAAGATGTTCCTTAAAAACATCATGATGGACCTTTTGCTTGGTCTTACTCCATGTGTGCGCAGACCTTCTGTAAGATCTCTTAAGTTGATTTTATTTCCTCATTTCTCAAGGGAGATTTTTGTTTGGCTAAAACCTTTTTTAGTTTCATAGGTGCTACAGAGTCCAGCACTGTCCTTAATTTGGTGTTGAGTAGTTATTAGATCATCATCACACGATGGCCTCGCCTCTGGGGTTGTTGTTCTATTTAAGTTCATTATCATTTGAAATTCTCAGCTGCTGCAGAGTTCAGATAATGTTTCTTAACAAAACATTCAGTACTATTTTTAACTTTAATAACCATTGCTGTCAAGAAAATACACAAATGGTCAGAAAGGGCAGATCACAGATCGACATGATGACAGTTGTATGACTCTTTGTAATCACTACATCAAGGGTGTGGCCACGGCTGTGTGTGGGTTCAGTAACGTGTTGAGTAAAGTCCATGGAATTCAAGAGATTAATAAAATCCCTGGCCTTTTGAGTCGGCCTCATTATCCACATGTAGGTTAAAATCACCAGTGATAATAATCTTATCATAATTTGTATGGATAATGGACAGGATTTCTGAAAAGTCGGTTAAGAAAGTAGGACATTTCTTGGGTGGCCTATACACAGTTACTGTCAGAACAGGACATCCATTACGTCTAAAAAGTTATAATTGGGAGGGGACGCTTCAATAAGAGCTGCAGACCCATTTATGTTTAGCCAGGTTTCAGTTAAAAACATACAGTCTAATTTACGTTCACATACTGTATAAGATCGTTAATGAGAAACGTTTTGCCTGATGGGGACCTGATATTCGTTTTTTCATTGAAATATGTTCTGGATGGAGGGGCTGACAGGAAGGAGGCATATGCCGAGGTAAAGATAGAATATTAGTTGGGTTTCTAGTGTTACAATTGCATCTATAGCCTTTGCTTTTAACTATGCGTTGGGTAGAGGTTAAAGTAACACTATGTAACAATTCTTACTTAAATTAACAGCTTGAAAAATATTGTGCCGCAACAATTACTTTTAATATGGAGAATGGCCTCTCCGCCATTGCCATCGGGGGTCTGTAGGGAAATGACTGCGGTCTGTAGGATTTCTCGAGCCGCCCGGTCCTTTGTGTCTGAGCAAGTGCGACTAGGATCGGGTAGCGATTTCGATTCAGAGCTAGCCATCTTTCTGCTGGATTAGTAAGTAGTTTATTTGCTCTCCTGCTTTGTCTTGTCTTGCACTTGCTTGATGTTTGACTGTGTTAGCAAAGTTGTTGACTCGCTAGTTTGTCATAAACGAGGAAAGCGAATTTCAACAGGTTTCGCCGCTAGGGGGCGCTCCAAGCCAAAAACTCCTTAGTGCTGCTTTAAAGTTGGAATAGGATTATAGGCGCATGCCATAATATTACATGAAGCAGCCTGTCAGTGGTACTGACCAGTGGTGATGTCATATGTGCGATGAGCATCATAGATTCATTAGCATCATCAAATGGTTTTGCTTTCATATTACAGAGACACATTTTTAGTCTTTGCCAATTTTTTTATGCAGTAAAGAAAATGTTTGTCTCATTTGTAGTCACGGTAAAATTGTATTCACCACTTCACCCTATTTTGCCTCTTTTGTCTTTGCTGAAGCTGCTTGCCTTTGAACTAATCCAGGATCTGTGTGTGTTCAGAGGTGGGTAAAGGCCGCGTCCAGAAGCGCCGGCGAGAGAAGCTTCCGGTTGATCTCCCCCCTGGAGGCCCCGAGCTGAGCCAAGATGCCCCCGCTGCCATGGAGACGGAGCTGGCCAGCGGCCCAGAGGCCGACCCCTCTGAGCCAGAGCCGGGGCCCCCCCAGTGCCCTGAGGAGAAACCTGTAGTGGCTCCTCTGCAGCCTTCCAATGCCCCTCTCTTAACCCCCACACAGCCACGCGACAGCAAGTGTGTCCGCATCTCGGACGAGCCGCCAGTCATTATCCCAAAGCCGCCCAGGTCAGTGCCCCTCTCCTCCTCGTCCTCTTCCTCCTCCTCCCCTCCTGTCTGTCAGCCACTCTCTTTCCTGTCACGCTGCGTGCACTTCGCCTTCTTCGTCTTCTTCCTGTTCCTGGGATTTGTGAGGACCCTCGCCCCACGTCCTTCACTGCCCTCACTACCCCTGCCCTTCAGGAGCCCTGCTGTCCCAGGGAAGAATGTCTGCTAGTCGCCCTGCTGTCCCAGGGAAGAATGTCTGCTAGTCGTCCTGCTGTCCCAGGGAAGAATGTCTGCTAGTCGTACTGCTGTCCCAGGGAAGAATGTCTGCTAGTTGTCCTGCTCAGCCCCTGCAAAGACTGCAGCCAGAACAGGGGTCTGAGTGACTGAAGCATTTTGCTCATCTTCAAACAGGATCTGAAGATCAGGTGGTACACTGAAATATAATTTCAGTTGACTAACTTTTAAAGTTAAATTTAACATTTGAAATGTTGCTGTCGTTTTTCCTTCAGTTGTTTTATAAAACGTATCTACATTTGTTGTAGAATTGTTTCCTTTAGTGCGGTGGTTCCTGAACTTTTTTTTTTGCCCATCAGCTGTTGCATAGATTTCTTAAACGTTGTACATTTGAACAGCTTGACTGTTCTCTCCCTTGTACGTCGCTTTGGACAAAAGCGTCTGCTAAATGACTAAATGTAAACAGCTAAACATTCTGAATTTCATGAATCAGTTCAAGCGGCATTATGGAGTTTTGGTCTTAAGCTAGGGAGCTAGCTACCTAAAAAGCATGCAAAAACCTTTCATCACCTATGGGTTAGTTAAAGGCTACTATGCTATAAGAGCACTGCCATACAACATTTGACCTGTAGTTGATTGTTTGGATTTCTCGTTCCGTTTTTTTTTCCCCCTCAACCCGCCCTCCCCACACTTTAGGAACCACTGCTTTAGCACAAAGGTACAATGTGTAATATTGTACTCTCTGCATGTCACCTACCTCCAAGCTAATGACTACTACTGAACTTCTACTCGCACGGTAAAATGAGTGTATTACTGTGAACAACCATTTGTGCCTATTAGGAGAAATATAACTCATGCAGGTATAATATGTGTGTGTGCTACCTGATTTATTACTTAACACAACCTAGTGCTATGACGGTTCACACTACTTTCTGAAAAGCGATGACAAGTTTGTTTTGCATCTAGTTTACATCTAGGCCTATGTATGTTGGGGTGGTGGTATAGACGGTCCTGTGACCTCCGTGGCTCTATGAGGTTATCGGTCTACTATAGTGAAAGAACTTTGGTTAATGGCCCAACACAAATTGGGTGGTTTTTCTGTAGGTCCCCATCAGAGGACGGCAGTATGACAGAAGAGACGGACGCCAGGCAGGCAGAGGAGAACTGGCGTGAGGAGAAGAAAAAGAAGTCGAAGTGTCCCACCCCAATCCGTGTTGTCCCAAATAATACGATGCAAAACCAGTGTGCCCAGCAGTAGTTCTGAACCAGCACTCGAGAATTAACACTGGCTCAAATAACGAGATTTATTGTGTTTAACTTATTAACATGTTGTTGGATGTCTTAATGTGTTGTAAATATGTTTGTGTTTAATAAATAAAAAAAACCGCAAACATCTTGTGTTATGTGTATTATTGCAGATAATTCAGGTTGTAGATGAATTGCAGACAGCCACATGGCACATTGAAGATTATACGGTTTTGAAAAGCAAGGCTACATGTAAAGAAAATAAGTCAATCAATATGCATTGTGACTTGCTGCATTTCCCCCCAAAAAATAAAATGACATAACGTGGAAATTGAAGAACATGAACATAATGATGGTCAGTTCGTCAGGAGTGTAAAATAAACATGACGATTCACTCACACCTTGCGTCATATAAATGGGCAGGGAAGTAAGGCTTTTGCGACCAATACTGAGACGCGTTCAGGAAAGTGTACACTTCTCCACATATGATTGGCTCTTTCGGTTTGTGGTAGCCACGCTGTGCTACGCTTGATTTGCTCTGCCACTGCACGTTCGTGCTAACCTGCTTGAAAATAACAGTAAGTTTTATGTTATACTTGCAGGTATACTGCGTATTTGGTCTGTAAAATCCGTCGATATAAGTTAAAGTAAACAGACGTTAACGACGCACAATGCACTGCAGCCAGTGGTTTGTGTAATTTAATTTCAGAAGGGTTTCTGTCATGCCGCTCAAACTGCCTAGCTTATTGTCCCTTATGGTTATCTAGAAAGTTCTCTGGTTGAAACCCGTTTCCTTACACCATGTCAAACGTTTACGGGAGGCCGTGTAGTTCTAGTGAACTGAGGAAAATGCTAGTCCTCTGGATGTTGAGCCTGCTGATCGTCGTCGCCGTCAGTGAGAACGTGAGTAAAGTCTACTCCATGCAGCCTCGATAAAAAAACCTCTCAAAGAAATGTAAATATGTTGAGCATCACGTTTCTCCATGCCGCAGTCTCATTCAGCCTTGACAGTCCTGGAGGATTCAGGATCAGACAGCACCGGCCATGAGGAGGCCCAGGTGAACGATGAGTTTGACGATGAGGATCTTGAAGTGTTCCAGCCTTCAAACCAATGGCAAACTCTCAAGCCAGGCATGTTCTTTTACAAGGTTCTCTTACTAGGAGAAATTGAAGCGTGTTTAAAAAAGATGTCTTCGTAACCACTGGTATGATAAGGAGAATGTCACAATGTGTTTCACATTTTATTCAGGCCAGGCAGTCCCAAGGGGCTCTCATGTCAGACTGAACCTTCAGACGGGGCAAAGGGAGGCCAAGCTGGGAGAGGAACAGCAGGCCAGATACCTGAAGGATGGACAGAGGTATAGTAATAATCATAAATAATAATAATAATAATGGATTTTATTTATATAGCACACTTTAAAATACAAAGAAGTCTCAAGGTGCTTTACAGAAAGTAGTGATAGTGATTGTGATGCCTGTAATGGGTGTCAATAGTACGGCGTGGTAATAAGCCTACCAAGCAATCTGAGTGCAATGACTCCTTTGTATTGGATTGAAGTTTCAGAAAATCAGGTATTTGACGGAGTGTCATAACATTTGTTTTTGTATGGAGCAAGTTGTCATGGAGATGGATATTTTCTTTCCTCAGGGTGGTTAACACTAAGGCTCCCTCCTTTACTGCTCGGGAGCTGAAGGAAGCATTGAAGATGTTCAAAGAGGGGGTGGACGACCCCGCACACCCACAGAGGCGAGAGGTGTGCCATTATTAGTAGATGTGTTACCACTGTTCATTTCACTTCTCTTGTGAGCAGAAGTGTCTGTAACCGTTCATCCGTTGCTGTACAGGAAGAAGAGGCACTGAAGGCCAAGTTCCGTCCCCTGGATGAGCTGAAGAGAGACATGGCTGAGCTGGACATGCGTGTGGAGACAGATGTGGACATCATGCGCAGGCTCATCACCAAATTCAACAGTTCCAATGCCACCGTGGAGGAGAGGGTCAAAGCTCTTCTCGATCTGGAATACCTCGTCCACCAGGTGAACTCCAGCAGATGGATCTCCAAAACAAGAATGGATGTTCCTTGATTACTGTTAGAACCCATGCCAGTCAACATTAGTGTCGTGCATGTTAATAATCATTGGATTCTTATTTGAATCGTTAGGTCTCTCACAACCAACAAGCACTATTTCGTTTTTATTATCATTTAAGGAACTGTCATTTTGGTTTTTGGGACCTAGTTCTGGAAAATGTTTGGGTAACTACTCACTTACTACTCATAGTCTAATATTTTGATGCAGAGCATCCGATATTAAGGCCACCAGCCAACACAATCCTTCCACTTTAAAGTTGATCTGAGCACAGCTGAGCCTAACCTAGTCAATAGACATCAACAGAGAAAGACCCAGAACTTTGTGTCATAAAACATCAGATAACTCCAAAGGTAAAGACAATTTGAAAACAGTGGGACAACAAGAAATTGCAGAACACTAAATGACAGATAGTACATACACACAGATAAAAGCCTGCCTTTGCAGAAGGGCTTTAACTGCCTTCAAAAAAATAACTATCTGTAATCCACACAAGGATCTTAGAGGCATTACAGTTTCTGTCTAAAACTAGGTATGTTTCTAATTCAAATCTAACAGGCTTGCTTTGTTGAGACCAAAACAGCACCGTTGGAAATGTATTTGGTAACGCAGTGCCATTTGCATTTGAGTTTAATATCTATACTTAAATGTATCACATTTCTAGACATGTTACATGTCCCAGACATCATTATAAACAGGTTGTAATTTAGGTAAGATATTCTGCATCCTAAAATGAAAACACTAATATGTCTGTTGCTGGAGCATCAAGCTCTGTGGTCAAGTTGCCTCCCGTGAGATTAGAGTGTGACGTCCTGATAAGACCACAGCAAGTGTGACAGAAGGTCTAATCAGTTCTGCACAGGCCTTAGTTACATTGAAGGAACCCGTTCACTCAAACACAATCAGTTCTGCACAGGCCTTAGTTACATTGAAGGAACCCATTCACTCAAACACAATCAGTTCTGCACAGTTACATTGAAGGAACCCATTCACTCAAACACAATTAGTTCTGCCCAGGCCTTAGTTACATTGAAGGAACCCATTCACTCAAGCATAATTGGGTCGGATACATGGTTGACAGCGATTTACAGATGCCCCGTAGTCCTTATTGGCTGCATTTTAAAGGTCCAGACATTTTTGACCTCAGATTAAAGACCCAGGTATAGGCACAGGGGACAGAGCATGCCTTGTTCTCATGAGCTTCTACATGCAAAGGGTTTCAAAGTGTGAGTGTTTCAAAGACGTTCAAAAGGGGATTGGAATGAAAACCTGAACGTTCTTGGTCATCACATCACTGATCAGACATCAAACTCTTATTTTGACAGGTGGACAACGCACAGAATCTGGTGTCTATGGGTGGAATGAAACTGGTGATCAACGCTTTAAACTCTTCAGACTTCGGCTTGCAAGGGAATGCAGCTTTTGTGCTGGGCTCCGCCGTCTCCAGGTGAGCAGACGTTTCACTTGTTTGCGTAGACATGAGCTGTTATTATTGTGGAATGGCTCTGTGGATGTCCGCCGTTTGACCTTCTGTGGGTGTTGACCTTTGACCTTCTGTGGGTGTTGACCTTTGACCTTCTGTGGGTGTTGACGTTGCTTGTCCTGTTTCCAGTAACCCGTCGGTGCAGGTGGAGGTCACAGAAGGTGGTGCCCTACTGAAGTTACTGACTCTACTTGCCACTCCTCGTCCCATACCCGTCAAGAAAAAAGTATGTTTTTTGGCTTTGGGTTGTTTTTGTATTTGTATAAACCATTTGGACTAACATTTTAAGACATGTCCATTTGTTTGTTTGTTGTTTCACTGCTCTGCTCTTATTGTTTAAGGCTTTGTTTGCTGTTGCCTCGCTGTTGCGTCACTTCCCCTACGCCCAAGGCCACTTCCTGAAGCTGGGTGGAATGCAGGTGCTGGTGGACCTGTTTCAAACGCCTGGAGGGGAGTCTCTGCGCATAAGAATCGTCACGCTGATCTACGACATGATCGTTGAGAAGGTGAGATGAGATCTGATCCAGACCGCCCTGAAGCGCAAAGGCTGATCCCATCAGTGCTCCTGAATGTGGGGCGACAGTGGTACAGGGGGTAGAGGGGGTAGAGAAGTCGTTTAGTAATCAGAAGGTTGCTAGTTCGATTCCCTGTCGAAGTGTCTTTGAGCAAGACACTGAACCCCTAATTGCTCCTGATGTGCAGTGTGCCATCAGTGTAAATGTAAAATGTGTCAACATCCTTGTAAGTCGCTTTGGATAAAAGCGTCTGCTAAATGACTAAATGTAATGAATGTGTGCTCTTGTGTTTTTGTTCTTTACAGGAGTTGATGTCACAAAGTGGCATGGACCAAATTCCTGACTCCACCTTTCAGGAACGCCTGCGGCAGTATGCCCAGGTGACGCTGTTACCCGTCCTGGCAGAGCAGGGATGGTGCCGCCTCGTGCCTGAGCTGCTGGCCTCCTCGGAGCACGATTGGAGGGAGAAGGCACTCAGAACTCTCCTGGCCATGATGCCCTATTGCCAGGAAGAGTTTCGGCAGAACCGTGCCCTGATCTCTTCGCTGGGTGACTTGCAGAAGCAGTACCGTGAGCTGGTCCTCACGGAACAGGACCTGGGGGAGGAAGATGGCTACTTTGGTGAAATCCTGATCTTACTGGATACTGTTGCACTGAAAGTGCGGTGACTCTAAGCTGAGAATTGGACATCATTGATTTCCATGTAATGTCCTTATGGCCACTGTTGCTGCTAAAAACCTCTGTTTTAGAATGAGTGTCTTTGGTTTTCCCACAGATTCCTAGCCATGCTGGAGTTTGCTTTTCATACGGCTAGTTCTACCTATGGCATGGCTAACACATACAAGGCCTGTCATCATCAAGCACACATTTGATGGCCTCAGATTGTTTAATTGAACAGAATTACATACATTTGGACTATGAGACGTCTACTGGTCTTATTGTTAGGGAATGAGTATCTTTTTGTGGCCTTTTCCAATACAGAGAAGGAAACTTTTCTTGTATGTTGCCTGGCCTTACTCTGGCAGTGAAGGATGTCATATTTTCAGACAGTACAGAAATGAGTGAAAACACACTTGAGAGCTGCATAACTTTATTGCACTTTACCATAAACACGTCTCAATAGACATCCACACTGAGGCTACAGAGCTGAAGCAAAAAGCAGAACACTCTGGAAGATTTAAGAGGACTTGAACTGAGAACAAAAATTTCTGCTGTAGGCACTTTGAGCTTTAGTGGTCCATTGATGTCCATCAGGAGACCAATGCTTAGGCAGTCTTCTTGCATTCCCCGGTGTGCATGACCTGGACCTGCTGCTTCTTTTCCCTGGAGAAAAGACAGACTCGGGTGAACCAAATATTTTAGCATGTCGCTGAACATGAAGCCCTTTCAAAATGAGCCAGAATATGTTACAGACGTGTGTCATGATGAATCTGAACTGGGAGGGTGTCATGGTTGTTTGTTTCTGGGGCAGCTGTTCCAACACCCCCCATTCTCACACTTATTTCCCACAAAATAGTACACAGTACAATTTATGGACCAAAGGATTTAGTAATGAAAATTCAACAACCCAAGATAAATAAAACTTTCAAACAATGGTGTTTTGATGTGGCAATTAAAGAAGTGATAATTTGGCAGCAGGTAGAGTGATGAATGTCATTTTTATGTTTAATTATTTAATCTCTATTTTGGATTCCATCCATTTCATCTACTTGGCTACAGTAACTGCTTCAGTGGGAAATAGTTTCAACTGAACGTCTTACTCGTCATTGCAGAGCACACACTCTGTGCTGTATGTCTGGCCATCATCTCCGCACACAGGGTCGTATTCCATGGTGCATATCCCACTATGGTATTTATCACAGTCAGGCTGTGGAAGGCAAACATAGCTTTGACATGGACAGTATGGTGTGTGTGTGTGTGTGTGGACTCATTTATTTCCTTCCTGTTATTATTTGCGTGACAGGAAGTAAACATTACAAGAAGTGACAAGTACTGTGTCCACAGAAACCAAACATGTACTATCAGACTTTTGAAGTAGTACATTTAGTGTGTTTGTGTTTAAGAAAACTGTTAATTAGTCTTTTAAATGTAAACATTTATGTGTGACATCAGATGTTCAGTTTGTATGTTGCTATGCGTGTTAACTATTCTTAAATGACCTCACCTTTCTGGGCTCGGGCGCAGTATTCTCAGCCAAGGCAACTAGTAAAGCAAGAAAGGGAGGGAGAAAAGAGTGAATTCTATGGAAAATAAGGTCCTTTCCTCTTCATGTGTTACTAGACAACAATCTGTCTATTGTTTCTCATCTGATTGTTTTGTGTGACTGACAGCCACATTCTATTTAAATGCTCCGGTAAAATAATCCTTAGGACATATATGACCTCATGACCACATGACCGATACCTTTTTCCCCACAAAACCTGATTTTAACTTGATTTTCTGATTTGTCCGTCACTTATTGTCAGCTTTGTGACTAAATACCATGTATTGTGCTATATATTGTTCATGTATATTATACTTAAATAACCAAGTGGATGTTTTAATCACTGGGAATGTAATAACAATGTGCCAGTGAAATGACAATGTCTAATGATATCGTTCATCTTTTTGGTAATGCTCTACATTGTGATCACTTAGATGTGATTTGGTCAATCCTCCAGTGCAGACTAGCGCATTTGTTCTCACCATTGCCCTATCTCCTATGATGTAAACCATGGTGTTTTCTCAGTTCACACTTCACAGTGTTGGTCAACGAGGGATTTGTCTTGACTAATAGTTATAATGGGGAAAGGATATCATCTTTCAAACCTTTGTTAAAATGAATATTCCTACCCATAATTGTCTGTTTGAGGTAAAGTAGACCGCCTGAACCAACAAATCCCCATAACGGAACTAACCATGACATTTTTACATGAGCTAACTCCCACTCGCAACTACTGATACGGTAGAAGAAGGGAGTACAATTCTTATTGCACTTCCCGTGACGAGTTTATATATTCCAAAAACCCATGCACTAAATTAAATGATAATTCAACGAAGTTAACATACTATATAAAACCAATTGTTTTGTTCTTACCAGACAGATAAAGGATCATCGAAACGCCGATTAGGATAGCTAGCTTCATGGTGGCTTTCAGGTTGTGATGCAGGTACTGTGAGATTCAGCAGGTGTGTCTTTGTTTGTCTTCCTGAACTCTATTTAAAATAGTCTGTTGAACACATTGAGGCGCCACACAAAGTGAGTGAGTTTTGCAAATTCGTCTTTGCAGTTGTAATTGTACCTACACCCACTTCCTAGAAAGATGTGGAAACGGTTTGGTAACTTTTTTTAACGAGTCATGGACGGATTATGAAACCATGGGCCCCTGGGCCTGGACATGTAAAAGGCCCCCTCCCCTTCGTGCGCGCACGCGGCCGCAAAAATGGTGCACGCGCGCACACACACACACACACCATTAGGAGTATATGTATATATTACCAACAGGGTGTTGGATTTTACGGTCGAATTAGTTACTTCGGCTATTGTATTGGGAAAGTAGACAGGTCAAAAAGAAAGCTATCAGAAACATGGTTAACACTATATTACGGTAACGTAAACAGACGGTCAAAATGCTGAAGCGTTCTTAAAAACACTGATGAAAGGCACGATTTGGTGCGGCGGCACACATCAGCAGCTTACCCACATCTGAAACACACATACACAATCAAACAAGCGCTCAGCGGCGGCCTGACTCCGAAATTATAACAACCTGTTAAATAGGGGCACGTCAGCTTGAATGATGGCAGCTGTGCAGGAGACGTTATTGCTATGTCCCTGTTGTAGTGGTCATCAGCTCGTAGACGATGATGAGATATATGGCAAAGGCAAAACGTCTGTCTGACCACTACAACAGGGACATAGCAATAACGTTTCCTGCACAACTCCTATCATGCAGGGCCTGTTTTAGAGCAGAGATTGCTCAGCAGTCCTCAGTCTCCCAATTTGCCAAGATGCTGATTGTGGATTATCACTCCGTAACATCAGCCTTCGATAAGGTGTGCACTGCCCTGCTATTGTTTCTGACATCTGTGACAGTGGCAACAGCCGAGTGATCCTTTTCCAAATTGAAACTCATTAAGACCTACCTGAGGGGCAGCATGGAGCAGGAGAGGCTGAATGGGCTGGTTATCCTGTCCATCGAAAAAGCACTTCATGCATCAGTGCATGTCCAGTGTCCAGTGTCAAGTCACTATTTGATCATATGACGAGACGATACGATATAGCTAATGTAGACCAACAGGCTGACTGAGCACAGCCAGAGGCACAGCACACCTGTAAGCCGAACGATGCCTTTCAAACATAAAAGTGGTGATGCATGATATGCTTTTTCAATGGAGGATAGCCAGCCCATTCAGAGTCTCCTGCTCCATGCTGCCCCTCAGGTAGGTCTTAATGAGTTTCAATTTGGAAAAGGATCACTCGGCTGTTGCCACTGTCACAGATGTCAGAAACAATAGCAGGGCAGTGCACACCTTAAGGTGGATGTTACGGAGTGATAATCCACAATCAGCATCTTGGCAAATTGGGAGATTGAGGACTGCTGAGCAATCTCTGCTCTAAAACAGGCCCTGAATGATAGGAGTTGTGCAGGAAACGTTATTGCTATGTCCCTGGTCCCTGTTGTAGTGGTCAGACAGACGTTTTGCCTTTGCCATATATCTCATCATCGTCTACGAGCTGATGACCACTACAACAGGGACATAGCAATAACGTTTCCAGCACAGCTGCCATCATTCAAGCTGCCGTGCCCCTATTTAACATGGTACACTACCCATCCATCCAACCCCCCACCCCCCCCCCCCCCCGCTGGCGCCGCTAAAGTGTCCTCTTTTTCACAAACTCAAATTTTAATTTTAAATAACGCAATCGCCATGGTTGTGCAAGAGATGAACTCTGAATGTTAGCCTGTGAAACACGTGTGCTCATTAGATAAGATGAAAATTGTGAAATACTATACCTCCTTGATGAATATCTTTCAACCTCCGCGATGAGCATCATAGATTATTTAGGTTTAGAAAATGATTTTGCTTTCATATTATAGATCCATATTTCTAGAATTTTCCCATTTTGTAATGCTGTTAATGCAGAGATCAACTGGAAGCTTCTCTCGCCTGTGCTTCTGGTGCCGTGGCTAACACATACAAGGTCTGTCATCAAGCATATTTGATGGCCCCACCTTGTTTAATTGAACAGAATTACATTCATTTGGACTATGAGACGTCTACTGGTCTTATTGTTAGGGAATGAGTATCTTTTTGTGGTCTTTTCCAATACAGAGAAGGAAACTTTTCTTGTATGTTGCCTGGCCTTACTCTGCAGTAAAAGACATGTCATATTTTCATACAGTACAGAAATGAGTGAAAACACACTTGAGAGCTGCATAACTTTATTGCACTTTACCATACGTCTCATTTGACATGCACACTGAGGTTACAGAGCTGAAGCAAAAAGCAGAAGACTCTGGAAGACTTGAACTGAGAGAGAAATGCTAAAAAAATTGCTGGAAACATTCTGCTGTAGGCTTGTGTGCTTGTGGCCATTGATGTCCATCAGGAGACCAATGCTTAGGCAGTCTTCTTGCATTCCCCGTCGTACTTGACACGGACGTGCTGCTTCAGTTCCCTGGAGGAAAGACAGACTCAGGTTACTGAACATGAAGCTCTTTTCAAAATGAGCCCAAATGTGTTACAGACGTGTGTCATGATGAATCGTCCAAATCATGTGACCCTCCCTACTGGAAGTGGGAGGGGCTCATGGTTGTTTGTTTCTCGGGCAGCTGTTCCAACACCCCCCATTCTCACACTTATTCCCCCCAAAATAGTACACGGTACAATTTATGGACCAAAGGATTTAGTAATGAAAATTCAACACCCCATGATAAATAAAACTTTCAAACAATGGTGTTTTGATGTGGCAATTAAGGAAGTGATAATTTGACAGCAGGTAGAGTGATGAATACGTCTAATTTTTTATGTTTAATTATTTAATCTCTATTTTGGATTCTATCCATTTCAACTACTTGGCTACAGTAACTGTGCTTCAGTGGGACATTTCAACCGAAAGACTTACTTGTTGTCATGGCAGAGCATACACACTGTGCTGTATGTCTTGTCATCATCTCCGCACACAGGGATGTATTCCCGTGAGCACATATCGCCAAGGTATTGCTCACAGTCAGGCTGTGGAAGGCAAACATAGCTTTGACATGGACAGTATGGTGTGTGTGGACTTCCTGTTATTATTTGCATGGCAGGACAGGAAGTAAAATAATCACAGTGACAAGTACTGTGTTCACAGAAACAAAACAACCAAAAATGGAATATCCAACTTTTGAACTAGTCCATTTAGTGTGTTTGTGTTTAAGAAAACTGATAATCAGTCTTTTAAATTGACAGAATGTGAAAAGAATGACATCAGATTTTGTAGAGTTTGTATGTTGCTGTGCGTGTTAACTAATTCTTAAATGACCTCACCTCTCTGGGCTCGGGCGTAGTATTCTCAGCCAAAGCAACTAGTAAATCAAGAAAGGGAGGGAGAAAAGACTGAATTCTACGGAAAATAAGGTACCTTCCTCTTCATGTGTTACTAGACAACAAAAGATTGTTTCTGACATCAGGGCAGTTACTCGAAGGAATGCTGTTGAGCAACTGTCTATTGTTTCTCATCTGATTGTTTTGTGTGAAAGACAGCCACATTCTATTTAAATGCTCCAGTAAGATAATCCTCATGTATCGTGCTATATATTGTTCCTGTATATTGTATATATATGTATACTGATATCCAAGTTGATGTTTTAATCACTGGGAATGTAATAATAATGTGCCAGTGAAATGACAATGTCTAATGATATCGTTCATGTTTTTGGTAATGCTCTACATTGTGATCAAACAGATGTGATTTGGCCAATCTTCCAGTGCAGACTATCGCAATCGTTCTATGATCCTATGGTATAAACCATGGTGTTTTCTCACTTCACAGTGTTGGTCAACAAGGGATATTTCTAGACAAATAGCTTTGTTCAAAATCAACAAACCCCCATGACAGAACTAACCATTACATTTTTACATGAGCTAACTCACACTCGCAACTACTGGTACTCCCTTCTTCTACCGTATAATTCTTTTTGCACTTCCTGTGACAAGTTTATATATATATATAAAAAAAAAACATGACATGAACTAAATTAAATGATAAAACGAAGTGAACATACTATATAAAAGCAATTGTTTTGTTCTTACCAGACAGATAAAGGATCATCGAAACACCCATTAGGATTGCCAGCTTCATGATGGCTTTCAGGTTGTGATACAGGTACTGTGAGATTCAGCAGGTGTGTGTGTGTGTGTGTTTGACTTCCTGAACTCTATTTAAAACAGTCTGGACTGAAGTCCAGGCGTCGCTGCTCCTCCCACCACCTCCTCTTTGAAAACCTGCTTGGTGACATCACCCACACGATCCAGCCTTGGCTAGTTTAGGCTGTTTTGGACACAATAGTTTATGATGAGTGAGGAGAAAGCTGACAATGCTATGAGGTTTGGTTTTGGTCTGTCTAGCTTGTTCTGTTGAATTTTTCACAAAAGCACAGTGTTAAGAGTGTTTAAAATAAATAAATATAAAATATAAGAGTGTTTACCATAAAAGAAATAAAACAGATCTGCTGTGATATATTGCAAAACATGCCATGCAGAAGAGGACCTTCCTTCTGGCAAACAAAAAGTAAAATCTAATGTTAACTTTGACCAGACAATGCAAAAGTAACAATAACCATTAAAGAGAAACTTGACTTGACTTGACAACAAACAACATACCCATTAAGCTGATCAAAGAGAACCTCAGAGAGACTGTTTTGAAAACATAACGAGACATTACGTCTTCAAACGCTAAGAGGAGGAAGTATTTTGATGCGACAGAAGCTATTTTTTCTTTCAGGAAATAACTACACTGTCTTTTGTTATGTTCAAGATAATGATGTCTTTATATGACCATACAGTTCTTGCTGCCTAAACCTATTGTAGGGAAGTGGTCTGTCAATTACCTCAGTGGTATGAAATGTTTACATGTGGACAGTTGTATACAGAGCAGTAGACCCTTACAATCATTTCAGGGTCAGGAGGCAAGTCTCTGACTTCATTGAAACTCTTGTTTATTCAGGTTTCTTCAGAAGTCCTTTTTCCCAGGGTTTGCACTGGTTTCGCTTCTGTGAGCACATCAGAGAAAGATATCATTATCAGCTCCGGCCCATTTGACCCTTCCCTGAGCACTTACTGGTTATTCATGTTTTGATCTAGCTGTCAATTTCTGGTTGAGTATATATCAGGTTTCATCTTCTTTCCTCCTCTTTTTAAGGAAAGCTGTTTTACGTTTTTTTATGATGTTTTATAAAGCGTCACTTATTAGAGGTTTTTTTTCCCTTTTTTTTTTAAGTATATCAATGTTTAAACACTAATAGTGATTCTTGAAGCACTATCTGAAAACATTAACTTACTTAAATAACAAAGTTATTATTATTTAGGAAATGTGCCAAACAGAATGCTCATTCTCTGCTTTACACTCAGTTTGTAATTTTAGAACATTGGTATCTACATGCTATTTGCCAATCCCCTTCCACATTGACATGTGAAAACGTGATTTTTGTTTTGTTTTAGAAAATGAGTTCACTTACAAATCAGAGCTTAAGCTCTATGAATAGGCCAACATTTAACAACAACATTTAACAAGGTTAACATTTGGTTGGGACAACCATGGGGGCCGATATTGGACAGAGTATGGGGTCGAGAACTAGAGGAGGAGGAGGAGGAGGAGGAGGAGAAGGAAGAAGTGAAGTAAGACTGGGAAGAGGAAGAGTTGAAGTAAGACTGGGAAGAGGAAGGGGAGTCAGGAACACAATAACTGAAATCCGAGGGACTGTGGTTGACGTGTTATTAATCATTGGATGAGCATGATGGATGGAGGCTGGGCAACAGATTCAACCCAATCTGAACCGCCATACCGTTGCAAGTATCATCTGATATTTGAAAAGGAGAACTGGTAACTGTAAGAGCTGTACTCCTACTGGTACAGTAAGATGCACTGTACTTAAATAATCAGAAGGCTCTATCCCTAAAACCATTTAAATGTTTTTACAGAACTGCAAGAAAAAAAGGATCTGGTGGAAGAGGTCGACCCTTCACACCAGAGCAGGAGACCCCCATTGTAAATACGATCGTTGCAAATAACTGCATCAAATTCTGAGAATTGCAGGACAACCTAATGGCAGATAATATCAAATTTCAAAACGTCAACAGAGCGAGTCTCTGTAGTGTCTCATCTTTCGAAAGAAACTCAGGCCGTGTAAAACATAAATATGTGAGCTTTATAGCTATATCATTGGTGCTGGATATGGAAGTTACATCATACGGACTGATCCCTGTCTTTTAGGACTGTCCTACATTATTTCAGAGAGAGAGTCATGGAGACTAGAGGCAGATGCAGTGCCTCATGAACTCATAAACATGGATGAGGCAGGTTTCCACATTGCAAAAAAAAGGGGAACAGCAGAAATATCATCGGACAATGTGCCATCATCAGCGTCCCAGGACAACATAGTGAGTGCAGCTATTAGTCAAAATGACGCCCCTTCACCTTCCCAGCCCCATAGCACACTGCACAAATGCTCACATCTCTGGACACAGACTAACTCCTAGTGACCAGGGGGCCATGCAGCCCACGTAGGTCATCATATGGGACAATGGCCGTATTGGTCCACAATTGGTTCACAGGTCAGACACTTTCCATCTCACTCAATCTCCCCCCATACTCTCCCTTCTTGAATCCTACTGAAGAATTCTTCTCTGCATGGCATTGGAAGGTGTATGATTGAGCAGAGGAAGTGAAGTGGGGCAGGCCCTTCTTATCTGGACACTGCAGAGAAGCATTTGCAAATATGGCACACCCAAATGACAGAGGTGCTGGCTAGAATAATGAAAACATTTGTTTTATAAGTGAAAAGTGAAGTGAATACTCCTATTACTCCAAAAGTTACACCTTAATGCTGATGTACTGAGGCAGTTTGCCTTATTCAGGATATGATCAAATATTGTTTCTTGACATACACAAATAATCAAATACCTCACAGATAATACATTTTTTTAATTATCAGGCATTATCAGTGCCTGTTTTTGATGAGAAAAGCTAAACTTTACGTCTGTAGGGTCTGTCTCATCTACTGAATGATGACTCATCCCAGCACAATGTTGTAACATCGACACCTTTTAGTGAAAGTGGAAGGTCAGCAGAGCACATGACTAGGCTGCGGCGCCTCCTAACATATTATCTGTAGATGGCAGCAGTGCTCCTCATTAAGCCAACCGTGAATATCCTACTCTGTCCGTGTAACACCTGGAGTAAGGCAACAATACTACAGATTTGTAGTTCTTTAAGACTTTTAGTGGATCAAGTAGGCCTAGGCCTATATCATTGTATCACTTTCCACAAAGCAATGAATTGGCGGCCTTCGTGTCACAGATAAATTAGTTTTCTGCACTCTAGGCCTACCTGTTTCGCATTGTAGCGAATGTATGGGGGGCTGGCATCCACATTAATGGAACCCATCTTGACAAAAACGGCAAGGTGGAAGACAATCAGTAATGAGAGGACAAAATATTGATCGTTTCATGCTGACCTAGAAAGGAGGGCAACATTATATTGGGTTTTATCGGGCGAAATATTTGGCGTCACAAATTTCCAAACAAGTGCTCCGGGTCTGGCGTATACATACAGTTGACAAGACTATGTAAAACTCGATTACTAAACTCAATGATAGAGATTTTTTTTTTTTTTTTTACATTTCATGCGCGCTCATGTCAGCTTGCTTCCGCAGGCCAATGACGCCACAACCCCTCCCCTGCCTGCAGCTGCTTGGCTGACTCCCTCTGCTCCCCCGCGCGCTCCTCCTTCGGTGAGAAGAAGTCAAATCACCTCGAGACGGTCGGTGGAGTGACAAGATGGCGGAGTGAGTGGGTTGCTCTTTGGAAGGAAGAAGCGACTCATTTAATTCATAAAAATATAAATCGACCAGGGAAGATTAAGTTTAGTTCGTGGGTCGTATCGGACTTTCGACAAACAAAGGGAAGGCATCGCCCCTCACACCGAGGTGGTTCACGAAGGAAGAGTCGTTGTCGAATTGCGAATTGCAGTTCTGCTGGTGTCCTTTCGATTTCTCGCTAGCAGGCTAGCTAGCTGGCTATCTAGAAACTGGAAATACTGGACTTCTGACAAAGCCCATCCGTTTGGAGCCTTTTCAGGGAACCTTGATGTTTTGCTCGATCCTGACGGACTCCGACAAAAATAAACGATATTAATGTTTTGTGTTCCTAGAATTCGTTTGCTAGTTACTTGGTAACAATTATAGAACAGGCTAGCTTGATCTTCTGCTAACGCTAGCTAGCTACATTGTTTCAAGTGAGAGTCGTCCACGACAAACAAGGACTGAATGTTCTGATTACCGTAGGGCCTAAGGGAAGCGGCGGTTCAGTCCCATAATAACAAAATTTTAAACTGATCGAGTGTTGGTCGTGACTCGAGGACATGGCAAGTAGCAGCGGCTCTAAAGCCGAATTCATAGTCGGTGGGAAATACAAGCTTGTTCGAAAAATCGGATCTGGGTCATTTGGTGACATATACCTGGCAATCAATATCACAAATGGAGAGGTAAGTTTGTTGATCTGATTATTATTATAAGAAAGTAAGCGGGTTATTTTTGTGGTTATTGTACCAATCCTGGATGGTATCAAGGGATCTGATGACCTGTGCTAATGTTAGCTGAGAAGCTCTTGGTAGTTGGTAACGTTAACGTTCAGCTAGCATGAACTTAGCTTGCAAATAACATTAGCTACAATTCGGTGTTTTCACAAAATATTGTGTCGTTGATAGTGGTTTAACGAAATTATTTATAGACCCATCTCATGGGTTAGAACTATAGTTAACGTTAGCCACCCAAATGTTATTGGTTAAGTTTCTTGATCAACCACTTGTAAGCAGGTTTCAATGTTAATCTTTTTGTTGTAGGAGGTAGCAGTAAAGTTGGAATCTCAGAAGGCCAGACACCCCCAGCTTTTATATGAAAGCAAATTGTATAAAATACTTCAAGGTGGAGTCGGGATCCCACACATCAGGTAAGACTGAAAATCCCCTTTTCAGATTGAACGTCGAATTCCTCCGGATAGACATCACGTCAAGTGAACGTGCTGGCTATCGCTAAGTGAAATCATACTGGTAGCGTCAGATCGTTAGTTTATCTAGTTTCGCTAGAAATGTATTCAAATTGATTTGAATTAACGGTACATGTTTGAGTTTTTTTGTTTGTTTTATTTATCTGTGTTAAATAGCAGGGTCTTTACGCTTGCTGTAGAATGCTTAGGATACTTGGAGATTTGGTATATTGGGTTGACTGACTTGGCTATATTTGGTCTGGTGCTGAGATAAAGGAATGTATGTTTGTGTCTAGTTTGTTTTCCAGTGTTCCACACGACGAAGAAAATTAATCTAACATTGTTGTTATACGTTCAGAAGTGCTAAGAGGTTATATTGCTAACGTTACTCGGTTTGGAAATGGCCGCTCCTCTTTTGTTGTGTTTGTTCCAACATGTCGTCCTACTCGGTTAGAAAATGGCGGCCCAGTGCGAGCGAAAACAACTTTTGGGGCCTATCCGCATTGTCTGTCAAGGTTACTGAAGACTGAACAACGTATATTTCATTCAAATAAAACTGTGATTAATCGTTTGCCCGGTCGTATGTATTATCGTTGCTTGCAAGCTATAGGAATTTCACTAATGGAAACCCTGTCAATCGTGATTGTTATCTTCCGGGATTAAACGTTGCGCTTAATCCGCTACTGTAAAAGAACGCAGTTAATAATTTACATCGAGTTCAAATGTATCTCAGTGTTTATTCACCCATCCTGTGTTTTATCGATAAGACCTCCTGATTCCCAAGTTATGGCTATCATTATGGAATATTGTCGTTCGTAGCATATCCAGCCTGCATCTTGGTGTTTTAATAGCTAAATATGTTCGATCAACGCTCCCTGAAGTGAACATGTAGCAATCAGTCTTATGAAGGATCTCGTAGATTTTTTTAATTTAGTCGGATCCCATTTTTTTGGTCGTCATTTCAAGTGGGGAAAAAATCCCACTTTATTTAAGGCCTTGTGTTGACCGGGGAAGAGGCTCTTGGTAGGACTGTTGGCCTCCACCTTCTCTTGCATGTTACGCCCGACAAATAAGTGTCTTTTTTTTTTTTTTTACAGTTACATGATGTAGAATGTAAATGTATATATCTCCAGTGGCTTTTAGTGGATGTTGTCCTTAAACATATTTGCAATAGGTTGGAACTGGTAGGGGCCCGTCACGTAGGTTATTTTGTAATTGGGTGAAACTGAAAGCAAATGTCACACTGCTGATGCCACTTTAAAATAGTTTTAGTAGAGCACTAACTGATAATTCAGTTCCCTTACTACATTTAGCAGGGTATTGAAATGCATGGGGAACATGTATATGATCCAATGTTTTGACTTTAGGGTCCCTTTCATGATTCTGGACACTGTTAAAGTGTAATCCACGTTTGATTGCATTTCTCAATGCAATCATTGAGTGTGTAGCATAGAAAAAAACGACTTAGTAAGGCATTGCTAAGAATACCACAAGTGGCAGAGCCATAGTTCCATGACCTTTGGATTTGAAAACCCTTAAGCTTAGATAAGGTGGTGGCTTAGGTTCATTATGAACAACACACATGTCCGTAAAAGGCATTTCAAATGAATCTCCTGAGTGATTTCTGATAATCCAATTGGACAGACTAAATGGTCATCGCACTCTATATTTTATGTATACCATTTTTTTTTTTATCTCTTTGGAAGTGAGTTTGTGCCGTTCATCCTTCCCATATTAAAGCATGTTGCATTCAGCATAGTGCATCTGGGTTCACTGAAAAACAAATCCATACCAAGTATTGACAACAGTGAGGGAAAAACAATGTGATTACCCAACTTGGTGTGTGTGGTTTGAAATGCCCCAACCTGCTCCCCACCCTATGGTACTCAGAGCCTAATAACCAGCTGCTAGTAGTTCACAGACCATGTCCTGAGTCGTCTTATTACAAGATGTTAGTTCCCTCAAACAGCTGGACGGGAGTGCTCTTAAAGTGATGAGGGTTGAAGAAGGCTTGTGTCCGGAGTGGGCATTCCTTCCTGTATACTCCTGAAACACACAAAGAGCACCAACTTATTCTGCAATGCTCAGCAGTTTTGGGTCGTAGCATTTGGCGATACTGTAGACAGAGAACCCGTCTCCTTGGGCAGTTACTGCCCTGGGTTTTTGTATTATTCCTCATGAATGTGAGGTAAACTATACTGGTGAAGGACCTGTGATGGAGGGTTTAAAAACCATAATCTCCATGGAGTTCTCAGCCCCTCATCTCCCTTGTGTTCCAGTGTCCTTCTATGCCAAGTAGCAAGCAGAACTTCCCCCCCAAAAAACAAGATGTCTAACTTTCTTTTCAGTGGTACTAAATGAACGCTGACCACGTCCACATCACTGTGTGGTAAACTGTAGTGTGTAGTCTTACTTGTGGTACAGACGATTTCAGCAGCTAATGATCTATGCCTATATTCGCCTGTGGTCAAGTGCAGGTTCTGAGACTGTGAAAGTCTTCTTTCAGTATGTTAAGTATGTTTTAGGTAGCAGAACAAAGAACACCAAGTGAAGTAGTTTTGTTGTAGATGGGACATCCTCCCTGTCTAGAATTCAGTGATGAGTGAATCAAATCAAATCAGGCCAGAAGGCATTTTTGGAACCTGGAAAACTAGCCAATGGCTACATTTCTTGTCCCTTTCTTTCCATGGTGGGTGGTTGGGCAAAGCGAGTTACACTGTGATGAATTAGTACTTGTAGCTGATTAGTCAGCGTATTGAATACAGTCCTACTCGGTTCAAGGGCCAGGCACAAGTTCTCAAGAATCCTGCTGAGTTTGGGGCAGTATGGAGAAGTCTGTCAGAACCACAGCAGTTTGGCCTGGACTTGTTGGGGCCCCTTTGGGCAAGACCTACCTTCTGTCTGTGTTTAAATCCATGTGAATTCACGGACTGTGGCAAATGTGTGGATTTCAACAGTTATTGCAAGGCCATCTAAACAAACTGGTTGGACTGCCTCGTTAAAGACATTAGCAGTGGAGTGGTTGTGCTGGAACAAACACCAGCAAGTCGTTCACATTTAGCTCCCCCTAACTCACAACACTATTTGCGAAAGCCTTGTTTTTCAGTGAGTTGAGTTATCACTGAATGCCCTCTATGGTGCCGCAGATTTCCTTCTTAACGTCAGTGTAGCAAGCATGGTGATATACCTACAGCACATGGCTCAGAGCACAGCAGAAAGCTGACCATGGAAGAATGTGTCACTGCACCCCCTTTCAGAGGAGAAGGAGACATGTCTGTGCTGGGAGAACCTGCCGAACAGGCTGCCCCTCCTCCACTCCTCCTCTCCTCCTCCCCCCCTCCTCCACTCATGAATCATTGCTCAGCCTGTATGCGTGGAAAGGGCTCATTCTCATGAGGCTGCTCTTTCAAGTCTTATTCAGGCCAGCCAGCTTCACTGACCAGCTTAAAGCCCCACCAATAAGAACCAGAGCGGATTGGTAGTCCTTCAAATTTGTACAAAACCTTTTATTTTTATTTTTTATTTCTGATGGCCTATTATCTGTCTTACTATGTGGGTTGTGGCCTTTGGGGGGGGGTGTCCCACAGACAGGTCTGCTGTTTCTTTCTGATGACTCTTCTCAAGTCAACTACTCAGTTTGTTAACTCTCAGGCAGTTGTTAATTGTCCCATGGCATGGCCAATAATGCATGGTCTTTAGAGCTTTGTCCAACTCTTTAAAAATCCAAATGAATGCTTTTCACGTTTTACTTTTTCACAAATGAAAATAGTAATCATTTGGGCAATATTGGATACTGATCACACATTGGAAAAACAAGGTTCAGTGCAGCCGCATTGCTTGGCGTTCTGTGTACCAATATGGCTTCAGTTGACTTCATGTTACCCAGCTATTTAGCTAGATGACCTCTGAATTTGAAATGTCTCATTACAAACATTTGGTTCTCCACTTAACTTCCTCTACCTATGAAGTGAGGACGAGGCCGTTTCACATATCCATGAAATACATTTGTGTGTTCAAAGAATGACAGGATTGGGTTTTTTAAAAGGTATCTACGTATCAAAAGTGAAATTTAACTTTAACATCTGTTGATGAGCTGTTTGCCTTTGCATAAATGTTAACCACTCTGTTGTGGATTTTGAGGCATTCTTCACTTACTTTAGCCTTTCTGCTGTTTATTTTGGCGCTTCAGTGTGAAAGGTGTGTCTGTGGGAATGTAAGTGAAGCAGACTGATGGATAGGTTGGGAGTGTCTGGTAACCTGGGGGACGTCCTGTCGGATTTCTGCCATACCCGTGCGGATACGAGATGGCTCCTGACGCTCTTTCAGTTTGGTTCATGAGATGTGTATCGGGAGACTTGTTGCCATCACGTTACCTTGTCCACCCCAGCTCCTCCCCCATAATAATGCTTTGCCTGCGAGGCCCTAGCTGCGGTTGCCTGGCGACTGCTGTGGCACTGCATGTGAGGCAAGGGGTGTGAGGCGAGGTGTGTGGGGCGAGGTGTGTGGGCCTCGCTCTGACCTCCAGAAGCAGCGCTTAGTGGAGCGGCACGCTGAGGGCGCCTGGAAACTAAAACCTTTCGGGTTAATGATGAATGAGCCCAAGCCCCACCCCCACTCCTCCGCTGCACCGCTGCTCTCCCAGGGACCTGCTACCTCAGCATACTGTGGTCAGCACAGCACGCTATAGTACGCTAGCACAGCACGCTAGTACAGCACGCTACCTCAGCATACTGTGGTCAGCACAGCACGCTAGCACAGCACGCTAGTACAGCACGCTACCTCAGCATACTGTGGTCAGCACAGCACGCTATAGCACGCTAGCACAGCACGCTACCTCAGCATACTGTGGTCAGCACAGCACGCTATAGTACGCAAGCACAGCACGCTAGCACAGCACGCTACCTCAGCATACTGTGGTCAGCACAGCACGCTATAGCACGCTAGCACAGCACGCTAGTACAGCACGCTACCTCAGCATACTGTGGTCAGTAGGGCACGCTAGCACAGCACGCTAGCACAGCACGCTAGCACAGTCAAACGGCACTCAGTGAGGGGTTGTGTTTTTTTTTTGTAGGGTTAGTTGAGTCGTTATGGGAACACTTAACCATGAATATTGTGGGAAGAGCAGAGAGGTGTGGTACATTGAGTCCTCTTACGTCCCCTTCCCCCTCTGACCGGCGGCCATTGTTGGGCAGCTCAGGCTTTGTTAGTTTGTTTGTTTGTTTGTTTGTTTGTTGTTGTTTGAGTGCCATGCCATCATTTGGGTCTTGTCACATCAAAATCAGTATGGTGTTGCAAAAGTACATTTTTGAGATATAGCGATTTGAAAGGAGAGTACAGCTAAAGCAATGGATTCATGGCAAAATTAGAAAAACCGTATGTGGCTCATTTTTATATGTAATCTCCAACATTTCCATTGGTGCGCTCACTTCCTGTATGGTATAGCCATTCACCTTTTCAAGAGGTCCTTGTGAAGATTCAGTCAGATTTTGACAAAAATTGGACAATTTAAATCACCTGGTAAAAATGTGACATTTTAAGAAATCAAAGTGTTGTACAATGAGAAAAGTATCTAACATTTCCAGCATTCATACCATTTTCTGATGTGCCTCAGCCACCCTTTATACGTGTATTGGTCATCCGTTGTTGGCTATAGTTATTGTGGTTGCTTCAGAATCCTCCTAAGGGAGATGTTACAGATTGCATGGACCTCTTTGGACTAAAAGCAGTGAAGACATAGAAGCTATGTCTTTCGCAATTTATTTCTTTAGATAGTGATAGTAGAGGATGACCCCTATACATGTCATTTTTCAGTTCATGAATAGATATTCAGTTTCCAGATGATGTATGACTTAAATGATTTCTGTCCCTCAATAGGTTGCCTAGGGCTACAACAGATAAAATGAGTCAGTATTGAGTTAATATTTCCAGTCAGGTTTTTCAACATTTTCAAAATGAAGGTCAACCGTCACACTCTGATCAAATAAATGCTGCATTTTAGCCTTGTAGTGGATTAATATCTTAGCCAGTTGACCATAAAATAAGCCATTGTCTGACAGTGAATGTATTTTTAGTCTTGGTCATTACGAGATCAATAGAATGTTTTCAAATGGATGCAGCTGTCCAGGAAAGAGTGTGTGTGTGTTGGGGAAGTGACCTTGGTGCTGTTGTGTTGCAGGTGGTATGGCCAAGAGAAGGACTACAACGTCCTAGTCATGGACCTGCTGGGGCCCAGTCTGGAGGACCTCTTCAACTTCTGCTCCCGCAGGTTCACCATGAAAACTGTTCTAATGCTCGCAGATCAGGTAAGAGACCACCGAACGCCTCTGGGGTGGGACGTTGGAGGAATGTCATACTGGCTGGATGGTGTCAATCGACAGATTTAAAATCTCTTTGTGTCCTCTTGTGTCTCCGCAGATGATCAGCAGAATTGAATATGTGCACACAAAAAACTTCATCCACAGAGACATCAAGCCAGACAACTTTTTAATGGGCATCGGGCGCCACTGTAATAAGGTAAACTAAGACCCCACCACCATCCCAGCTCAACTCCACAAGGACCATTCTCTGATCAGGATAAGTGGCCATTCTCAGCTGACTTATGCGATCAGATGTGATCATAATTAAGGCATTTGGGGACATTTAATACGTTTCTTTTGTGGTTGGTTAAGAGTTAAAGTCCCTTTTTAACGAAACACTGAAACATGCTTCGGCGCCAAAGCACACCACCAGGATGAATCACACACTGGGTAATACAGGCAGACTGTGATGCCCAGTCTGCGGTTGGCAGAGGTGTTGGCAAATGCCAGCGATGTCCTGCACTTCAACAGGGGGCTTCTCTGCAAACAAACAGGTTGCAGTGGGATGAACCAAGGAGGCTTTTGCATGTGACTGTCATTCTGTTTGTTCTCCCTCAAAGTTGTTTTGTTCCGAATGTTGTACCCTGAGGTTGCCTGATTTGTATTTTGTTACTCATTACTTTGAGCCCTTGCAGACAGGCAACATTTGGCAAAGTTAAAGCATGATGATGCACATTTTAAATGTGGCATACCAGCACCATCTCTGGTGGTCAACCAGTGGGTCAGTCAGTATGAGAACAGTGGTATCAAACCAAATGCGCTGGTACTCTTTTCGTACCAAAGCAGTGAAGCCTGTATTACCATTTTTGGCAGTGCTGTCTGGAGTAAGTGTTTACCATTGTGTGTCTGTGTGAATGCCAGCCTCAAGCTTTTTATTTATTTATTTGTTTGTTTGTTTGGTTAATCTTTTTTATCTTTTGTTTTATTGCATACACTTATAAATCTCACCCCCTTTTGTTCCACCACTGGTCAGTGAAGAAGCACTCGTACGCCCTCTCTCTCTCACACACCACCTGACAGGAAGCACACGTACACCCTCTCTCTCTCTCACACCCCACCTGACAGGAAGGCTTGGTCTTAGCTCCCCTCAAGCACTGGACTCCGCAGACAGGGGGACACTCATAAGGCCTAGGCTTTTCTTTTTTTATGTCTGTTTCTTTGTGTAAAACCCCACGCACTATCCTCTGGAGTTAAATCAAAGGCTTCTCGCTCGAGCACGACTCCGCCTTCTGCTTCTCACCTGCCCGCCCTCACCATGGTGCTCACATTTTAGAAAACTGTGTGTAGTTTCTGTCACCAGAGCAGATATTTACTTTTATGTAATCACGATTTATCTTAGTGGTTGTGTTTGGGGCTTATACAGTTCTTAGTTTCATAGCTTCCGTGTCATTTAAACAGTTATAAACTAGAGCCAAAAGGCCCAGCTCACACTTGCCATTAGCATGGGTCTCAGGTGATTAGATAACAAATGTGCGGCTGGAATAGACCCAGTCTGTGGTGTTGGGATTTTCCTCTTATAATGTCTGGCAGAAAAGGCGTGGAATAGTAATGTATGTAGTTTATTTGCCTATAGAGCAGGACGTGAGATCCGATCGCAAGTTATCACGTCAGCTGCTTGTAAGTAATGCCACTTTAGTGATATTAATGGGATATCAGAGTAGTTTCATAGCTAACGATTTCACAATCCATTCAGTCGTAAGCCCGGAGTTGATACTTGTATCGAATAGTCTGGAGATCCTCTAGTGAATATGAGTTATAGTGAACATGAATAGTTCCTCTAGTGAATGTGAGTTATAGTGAATCTGAGTTATAGTGAATCTGAGTTATAGTGAATATGAATAGTCTGGAGTTCCTCTAGTGAATCTGAGTTATAGTGAATATGAATAGTTCTTCTAGTGAATATGAGTTATAGTGAATATGAATAGTCTGAAGATCCTCTAGTGAATATGAGTTATAGTGAACATGAATAGTCTGGAGTTCCTCTAGTGAATCTGAGTTATAGTGAACATGAATAGTTCCTTTAGTGAATATGACTTATAGTGAACATGAATAGTCTGGAGTTCCTCTAGTGAATATGAGTTATAGTGAATATGAATAGTCTGGAGTTCCTCTAGTGAATATGAGTTATAGTGAATATGAATAGTCTGGAGTTCCTCTAGTGAATCTGAGTTATAGTGAACATGAATAGTTCCTTTAGTGAATATGACTTATAGTGAACATGAATAGTCTGAAGATCCTCTAGTGAATATGAGTTATAGTGAATATGAATAGTCTGGAGTTCCTCTAGTGAATATGAGTTATAGTGAATATGAATAGTCTGGAGTTCCCTTTAGTGAATCTGAGTTATAGTGAATATGAGTTATAGTGAACATGAATAGTTCCTCTAGTGAATATGAGTTATAGTGAACATGAATAGTCTGGAGTTCCCTTTAGTGAATCTGAGTTATAGTGAATCTGAGTTATAGTGAACATGAATAGTCTGGAGTTCCTCTAGTGAATGTGAGTTATAGTGAATATGAATAGTTCTTCTAGTGAATATGAGTTATAGTGAATATGAATAGTCTGAAGATCCTCTAGTGAATATGAGTTATAGTGAACATGAATAGTCTGGAGTTCCCTTTAGTGAATCTGAGTTATAGTGAATCTGAGTTATAGTGAACATGAATAGTCTGGAGTTCCTCTAGTGAATGTGAGTTATAGTGAATATGAATAGTCTGGAGTTCCCTTTAGTGAATGAGTTATAGTGAACATGAATAGTCTGGAGTTCCTCTAGTGAATATGAGTTATAGTGAATATGAGTTATAGTGAATACGAGTTATAGTGAATACGAGTTATAGTGAATATGAGTTATAGTGAACATGAATTGTTCCTCTAGTGAATATGAGTTATAGTGAACATGAATAGTTCCTCTAGTGAATATGAGTTATAGTGAACATGAATAGTTCCTCTAGCGAATATGAGTTATAGTGAATATGAATAGTTCTTCTGGAGTTCCTCTAGTGAATATGAGTTATAGTGAACATGAATAGTTCTTCTGGAGTTCCTCTAGTGAATATGAGTTATAGTGAATATGAGTTATAGTGAACATGAATAGTTCCTCTAGTGAATATGAGTTATAGTGAACATGAATAGTTCCTCTAGTGAATATGAGTTATAGTGAACATGAATAGTTCCTCTAGCGAATATGAGTTATAGTGAATATGAATAGTTCTTCTGGAGTTCCTCTAGTGAATATGAGTTATAGTGAACATGAATAGTTCTTCTGGAGTTCCTCTAGTGAATATGAGTTATAGTGAATATGAGTTATAGTGAACATGAATAGTTCCTCTAGTGAATGTGAGTTATAGTGAACATGAATAGTTCTTCTGGAGTTCCTCTAGTGAATATGAGTTATAGTGAATATGAGTTATAGTGAACATGAATAGTTCCTCTAGTGAATATGAGTTATAGTGAACATGAATAGTTCTTCTGGAGTTCCTCTAGTGAATATGAATAGTTCTTCTTCACCCTTGTTACGCACCGCTGCCAACGTTGTCTGGTTTGACTGATGGGGGCACCCAGCTTGGCATCATTAGCATAGCGTTGCTTGTTGTGTTGCTTTACTCAGAGCGGCTCTGTAGGAACATTTTCCTTCCACCCCCCCCCCCCCCCCCCTCACCTCCCCCCAAACCCAAAGCCGCAATTTTAAAAGCTGTCCTCATACGTCTTGCACAGCCGTACTAAATCCACAAAGCATATCGGCGGCTACTGCACGCTTCGCTTTCTCTCTCTCTCTCATCTCTTTCCATTCTCCTCTCCCCACTCCTCTCTTTATTCTCTGTCAAGCTTCTCCCTGCCCGATGTGGCCTTGCCAAACGCCAGCAGTGTTGGAGCCTCTTCCTTACTGAAGGTGTGTCTGTAGCTCATGGCCAATGAAACGCTTTCATTTGCTTCCTCTGCGGTCCCAGGGATATGATTGGGCAAAGGCAAGTTTGTTGATGGCCACAATTTTTGTTGTTTTGTTGTTTTTGGTTTGGTTTCTGTTAAAGCTTCTCATGCCTAAAACACCGAATGCCTATTAGAGGGAATGGCTGTAGAGTTTGGCCTGTTTTACCCCTCGTGGTGCCAGCAGAGAGGACCTCCTGCCATCTCGCTCTCTTGCTCCACATCTGAAGCGCTGGTCCCTCATAGTTTTTGTCGTCATATGTGGCATGGCTAATGTTAAATGAAAAAAAAAAAAATCTTTGCAAAGTCAAAAAAGTGAATCAGGCTTGGAAACAGTTTGTCAGATAGAAAACTAAAGGGGGGTTGGGGGTGGGGGAACCATAAATAACACATGTGCCACTATGGCTTTGGGGGGAAAAAATAAACCCAACGAGGCAAGCGGGGGTGGGGGCTCGCATTTGTTGCAGGTCATCTCCCTCCCCCTCCCCCTCCCCCCTCTCGTTCCCTAGCCTACATGCTGGCTACATGCTAAGCCAGGGCTGTAACTCGGCCAAGGCTGACTTCCAGGAAGGGCCTCCGACAGCGGAGCAGAGCTCTCTCCCTCTCCTCCAATCTGAAGTCAGGATTCCCTAGCTGGTGGGACGAAGGATAGCCTAGGGGGCTTTCTCTCCCCCTGCCCCCCTCCCCCACCCCTACGACCTTCTGCTGCTCCTTCTCCCGTCCGTCCGTTCGTTCGTTCTTTTTCTGAGCCTTTGGTGTTGCCTGTCTGCGCTGGCCGAGTGGGGTTGGTTGTCAGCTATACTGTGTTGATGCACTGCACTCCTTTATTGTTTGTTCAGTGTTTAGAAACTCCGATTGGGAAGAGGAAGAGAAGCTTGGCCGTTAGTTCCTCTCAGGACCCATCTTTCTCAGGATTAAACCAGGTCTGAACCCTCAACACACCCTCCACCGTCTCCTAATACTACCCCACCAAATTCTTTTTTCCTTTTTTTTTTGTTTGTTTTTTGTTTGTTTGTTTTCCCCTTTTTGGATTCCCCACTTCCTCCTACATCATAGCAGTGTTTTTTTTAATTTTTTATTTTTTTCATTTGATCAGTAACCATTAACACTTGTTGGCATTAAACCAGACACACATGCTAAACCCGAAGCAGAGATTAACTCTTAATCCAGATTGCAGGAATCTGCAGACGAAGAGTGTTGTGGCTTGCCCACAGAAAGGTTAAGGTTTTTGTTTGTTATTTGTGTTTTTTTTTGGTTTGTTAATTTATTTGTTGGTTTGTTTTATTGTTTTTGTTGTCCAATTTTATAAGGGACCACATTTTTCATGTTAAAGGTGCTCTACTTCATTTTGTACATACTGGTCCATACATCATCATAGCTGCAACTTTGTATGACTTCACTGGGGACTCACCATGTCCAGCTAAGATGGTCTGGGTGCTAATGTCCTATAAAAAGCATAGCAGACGTGACACTAAGATGAACAGTGTGTTGCCCTGAGAACAGTGTGTTGCCCTGAGAACAGTGTGTTGCCCTGAGAACAGTGTGTTGTACAGGAACAGCAATGAAGGGAACCAGGCACTCGCAGACGTGCAGGCAGCAAAGTGCCATCTGTTGACAGGCTGGTAATGTCATCACTATGGGCCCAGTGTCATCACTATGGGCCCAGTGTCATCACTATGGGCCCAGCTGAAGAAGCCACTTAAACCAATAAGCCATAGAAGAGACTCGGCATGACTCGTTCATGAGGTCCTAAGTGAGAGAGGAGGCCTGGGGGGGGTCACTGGGACCTGCACTGAGGTGATCCTCTTCACCCACCTCCTTGACCCCTGACCCCCTCCCCCAGCCTGTGTGGGGCTGGTCTGGGCCAGCTGCCGAGTGTCAGAGAGGAGAAAGCAGCCCACTGACGTCACTGCCTGCTGCTGGCCTGGGGCCAGGGGCTAGAGAGCAGAACATGGAGTGTGTTTGGAAAGCACAGGCCTGAAGTCAGAATGGGCACTGGCAAAAGGGTGTGGTTAGGTTGCGCTTGTTTCCTGATTCCATGGCCTCAAAGGAGTTTCTTTCTTGCTGTGTTTCCCCCCCCCCTCTTTTACACTAAAGCCCCTTACTCTCTTTTACAACAGATTTTTAAAGGTTGGTGTTCTTGTGATGGATTTTTTTTTTTTCTCTACAGGCTTTTTAAAATTCTTCTGACTGACTAGTTGAACCACCACTGCAATAAATGTTTAGTTGCAACTGTGCACATTATGCTGAAATTTGGTTCCATTGTTAAAGGCTTTCAGAAACGGCAACCACTTTTTCACGTAGTTCCTCTTCTGGTTTTCAAAAGTTGTTTTTGCTAGCGCAGTTTCTTGGGCTGCTTCCCCGAAAGCTTTCTGGCAGAAGTGAAACTTTTGGTTCCGGCTGATCCTGTCCCTGTCACACACACTTGCATTTACATTTTTGTCGAGCTTTGTCTGAATGAGGACAGACTAATGGTGTTTTCAAGCTCGGCGTTAAAGCGGTGTCTTAAAAATAATCTCTAAGTATTTGACCTATTTCGTTAGTGGACCTTCTGGTTAAGAGGGCTCCAAAAACACAAACTTCTCCAGCCCGACGCTGATGTTCTGCTCGGGCCTGGGCTATTTCGGGTTGTCCTTGCAACTCTTTCTTATTTTAGATGCTGAGAGGCTCCCAGTCTTCATCTGTGCTTCACGGAGAGAATGGCTGTAAACAAGTAAACAGAGTGAGACACAGGAACGTGCCCGGAGCGAATAATAATAAAACACCCATTTCATGTTTGGTGGTGGCTTGTGGCACACTTGAGCATGTATCAGCCTTTTATTTTTGTGTGTGTGTATATATCCCCCTCCACACACCACCCCACCTCACTCCGATAGAAGCACCCAAATGGAATTTCACGGCTGGCGTAACTCATTTTCTCGACGAGAGGAAGTAAGGTCTGAATCCCCTTGGCTGAGCCGAGAAAGCAAAGCACAGCACAGCACGGCCCGGCTGACTGAGTCCATTTCAATACAGTAGCAGCCCCCACTGCTGTCTCCGTGGAAATGAAGGAGTTGGGGAAAATCAAATCCCTTTTTCCCGAGGGGCCAAGGTGTCTCCTCCCATGGCCCTGTGGACCCGAGAATGTCCAGATCCTCAACAGCCTTCGCTGATGCCATTACAATACCATAAGATTGTGTTGCGTAGGCACTGGGTGGGTGGTGTAGACCATTAATCTAATTTGTGCCGTAAGATCCGAGGACTAACTTTATTATACCATGTGCCTGAACGGTATTTTTACGATGGATATTGAGGACGTGGCTGTCCTGGGGGGCCCTTAGTTCAGGGGCCATGCAGTCGAAACACCTAGAGAGGGGTTGCCACTCAGTTGACCCCATTATTTAAAAAAAAAAATGATAATAATTTATATATATATAATCTACATTTTGAATGATTTTCTCTGACGTTTAAGAAAGATGGAGGTTTAACTCTACAGACGTTTGTTGCTCTTGTTCTCCTTCCCTGCAGTTGTTCCTCATTGACTTTGGTTTGGCCAAAAAATACCGGGATAACCGGACGCGGCAGCACATACCCTACAGAGAAGACAAGAATCTCACTGGCACGGCTCGCTACGCCAGCATCAACGCACACCTGGGCATCGAGCAGAGGTAAGCGCCTTTCCCTCTTCTATACTATACAGTACCAGTCAAAAGTTTGGACACACCTTTTCATTTTTGGAGAAGTTTTTTCTTTACTTTTATTATTTTCTACATGGTAGATAACACTTTTTTTGTTTAGTACATCATTCCATATGTGTTCTTTTGTAGTTTAAATTTCCTCAGTATTAATCTACAATGTAGAAAATAATAAAAGTAAAGAAAACACTTCTCAAAAAAATGTAAGGTGTGTCCAAACTTTTGACTGGTACTGTACGTCTTCCCTGGGCACTTGCAACCCACTTACAAATCTTCAGGGAGAATGAAAATCTACTCAGCAATACAAGAAATGCACTCTTAGTCATAACGGGTGGCTTTCTTGGCTGCAAGGAAGCTGGCAGAAATGGTTCCAGTCTTGATTGCCCACATGGTGTACTGGCTGTGAAACCCATATGAACAATCTCCCCGAGAGGCCGTTGATGCTGCAGGCGGCGGCTCATCCCATTGGCCTCAATCCTCTGTGCGATGAACTCCTGTCACAGAATTAAGCATTACGTGATGAACTCATGCCACAGTATTAAGTCAGCATTATGTCATGCTTGATGCTCCAGCAGAAGGCCGTGACCACTGACTCTGCAGACCAGTGCTCCTTATGTTCATGTCAGTGATGTACGGGCGAGGGCCACTGCCCTGCCACTGCCCTTTACCACCAGAGTGCCATGCCACTGCCCTTTACCACCAGAGTGCCATGCCACTGGGCAGCAGGTTCATTTAGTCTGAACTTCACTGCCGCAGCCTCCTCCTCCCCCGACTGCCACTCCGTGCAGTGTCAGTGATCTTTTAAAGGGATGTCATTAAGCACACATCAAATGCCTTGCCCTTCAGCCTGGACTGTTTGGTGTGTGTGTGTGTGTGTGTGTGTGTGTGTGTGTGTGTGTGTGTGTGTGTGTGTGTGTGTGTGTGTGTGTGTGTGTGTGTGTGTGTGGGTGTGTGGTGGGGCACATCATTAACAGCTTGTGTTTCCAACAGTCGCCGAGATGACATGGAGTCGCTAGGATATGTGCTCATGTACTTCAACAGAACCAGCCTCCCCTGGCAGGGACTGAAGGTATGTCAGGCCGGTACTCCAGGGCTCTCCGTCCCTTTTGAGTGGAGACATCTGGAGACCTGTGTGTGTGTGTGTGTGTGTGTGTGTGTGTGTGTGTGTGTGTGTGTGTGTGTGTGTGTGTGTGTGTGTGTCAGTCAGGCCGGTACTCCAGGGCTCTCCGTCCCTTTTGAATGGAGACATCTGGAGACCTTAGTGCTGAAGCTGTGTGTGAGAGTGTGTTCGTGTAGTATTCTTTCAATAATTTGCTAGCATATTTAAAATAAATAAATCTGAGTGTGTGTGTGTAGTTTCTGGAGAGGATGAATAGCTTTTTCTGTATGTTTAATGTGTGTAATTACTTGCCTAATTAAGCTGTTGGGGGGAAAACTGTCTTGACTGCAGGTAAGAATTATGCTGTAAGTGATCATCAGAAGCTGTTTTCAGACATGCACCGCACCACTGAACTTGTATAGATATTACTCGGAGCTATGGGTGAACTTAAATGTCCAAATCTGCTGGACTGAACATTAAACGGACTCTTCCCTGCCAGCTCCCTAGTAATAGTCCATAGTCCATGTAATGTGCCATTGAGCCCAAGTGTGAAATGAAGTAGGCCACATTCACAGTGAGCGAGTGGACATGTTGACACCCCTTGCCACACATACGGCACAAGAGAGAGACAATGAGAGTTGGCAATGTAATGCATCAAGGAACGTGGCTGTTGCAAAGCCAACTAGGCAGCGCAAAAATGAACACAATTCAAGAGATTGCTGCAAGACTTGGTTTTTCATAGGATTATGCGTCAAAGTTGTAGTATTGAGCCATATTTCATGATCTCTGCTGAACTCCAGACAGGCTTCGTGGGCCCTGCGCTGTGGAAGCGTCCTGATGGAGGACTCATTTAGGCAAGAAGGTTAAACATGGCACAGAGGAGCCGCCCCCCCCGCACTGTCTTAATGGAATTAAATGGAACATCAGCTTGCAAACCCCGGCCTGATATTCAAAGCTGGGGGAAGGTCACGTCCAGCAGAGCAGATAGATAGATAGATAGATAGATAGATAGATGGATGGATACTTTATTAATCCCGAGGGGCGGTAGAAGGAAAGAAAGAGGTTTTACAGCAGAGTGCTTAACCCCACATGGCCAACATTGAGCACAGAATTAAGGTGGAAAAAAGAATAAAGAAGTAAAATAATAATAAATAAATAAGTAAAGGTTTCCCACTAGTTTGCCAGGGCGCCCAGCGGGTGGTGATTTTCATTTGGTTTATTTGTGGCATGCGCTGTTTAAACGTTTCACCCTGCTCCCAAATGCTCCTTTGTCTTATACCTTGATGTACTTCTGAGACTGTGCTGGTAAATACATTCATTTCTCGCCCATATGTTCCACAGGCTGCCACAAAGAAACAGAAGTACGAGAAGATTAGCGAGAAAAAGATGTCGACCCCTGTGGAGGTGTTGTGTAAGGTAAGGACCGCTAGCCTTGCCCACCCCAACTGCTGACGACTCCAATCCCCCAGAGCCCATTACAACGACCCGTCGTCGCTGCCAACCCAAGGGAACAGAATTTAGGAAGCTTTCTAAAGTCTACCCGTGCTCAATTACTACAATTTTGAGTTTTTACTGGTTCGGAATGGAATGAGTAGAAATGTCAACGAATGTCAGAGAGTGTGACCACGATGAACTAATGCGCGTAAGGAGATCAGATGAGATAAGGAAAGGCCCGAGGGGTTTGCTCTAAACCCTTGAGCGGTAGAAGGCCATTCCTGCATGACGGTTAAAAATGGAGGGTGTAAATGTCACTCTAATCCAGGCTGTAAATAGGCTTTAGGGTTTCTCAAGGCCCTCTTAGTTAAACATGGCAGCCATGACCTGTAAAGCACTTTCTCAGAGGCTCCAGCTCATGTGTGTGAACATGCACGTCTGTACGTGTGGAGCCCCAGGCCCTCAGGCAGGCACACCTTGCGTAATCTCCCGCACTTTCTCCAGCTTCAGAAAGGGCCTCTCAGGTTCACTAATCCAGTATAATGCTGTTAGGAACGGAGTTGCGTTTTTTTTTTTTTGTTACTCAGCATTTCGCAATCGGTCGAGGAAAAAATTCTGTCCATTCAGTAGAACGAACGCAACACCGAACCCATTAAAAAAAAGAGTATTTTACGAAACTGCTTGAAATTGAGCAGTGGTGTTTTTCAGGTCAAGAGCAGAGGAACAAATGTGTCTTTGTCTCTTTCCCCCAGGGTTTCCCAGCGGAGTTTGCCATGTACCTGAACTACTGCCGTGGCCTGCGCTTCGAGGAGGCGCCCGACTACATGTACCTGCGGCAGCTCTTCCGCATTCTCTTCAGGTGCGCATCATCTCCTGCCCTTTAGGAGCCCACGCAGGCCATGCCCCAACATGCACCAGTAGCGTTAGCGTTAGCGTTAGCATTAGCATTAGCCACAGCTCACCACATGGGGAAAGGACTGATTCTTTATGATGGAGAATAAAGGCATTGATGGTGAACTGCAGGAGGCGTTCAACTGAAATGTTATTAGTGTTGACTTGTCCCAGCTTTTCTGACTCGCTGACTTGTTCCACATTTTCTGTCCCCTGGTACTTATCTAATACATCTAATAAATGATCTAAACGCTTCAGTCACCGACACATTTTCAGAACACAAGAACAGGTCTTCATGTCTCTCTGCAGTCACTGGAGAGAAAACAAACTGCCTTCTCTTCCCCTTGATGGGCACTTTGAGTATTGACTTATTTGTATCGACGTTCTTTTTCAAGACTGTGTGTTTGTTTGTGTTTGTGTGGTGCTGCAGGACTCTGAACCACCAGTATGACTACACATTCGACTGGACTATGCTGAAGCAGAAAGCAGCCCAGCAGGCGGCTTCCTCAGGGGGCCAAGGCCAGCAGGCACAAACCCCCACAGGCAAGCAAACTGACAAACCCAAGAGTAACATGAAAGGTTAGTAGCAAACAGCCAAGCGACGTTTTGAGTGCAAAAACAGAAGACACCAATTGCTTTCATTTGTTTGCGCAAAGAGGTTAAATGCAGAGAAAAAAAAAAAAAAAAAGGGGATTCGGAACATTCTCTCCCAAACACACAAAAAAAAATATGTACATTTAAGACCTGGTGTTTGGGAGGGCACCCAAAAAAGAAAATGGAGAAAAAAAAGAGAGAAAGAAAAAAAACATTCAATTGGTCTGTCTTGCAGATGCAATGACGTCCTTGGGAAATTTGACTACTAACTTTATACCAAAATGTCTATTCTTCTCTGGGCCAATGGGGTGACTTCATCAACCTTCTTATGTGGATGTAAAACAATCATATAACGATCCCCTCTGTGAATTAACCCCTTTCCAAATGGGATATGCGATTTGACTTGAGATTTCTGGCAACCAATGTTCCTGGATCTAACACTTGTTAATCTGCTTTTTGTTATTTTTCGCTTTTCTGCCATGGCATATAAACATTATAAAAAAATTGTATTGAGATTCTAACTACTCATTAACCCTCACCTGTTTGTTTGTTTGTTTGTTTGGTTGGTTGGTTGTCTGTCTCTTGTGTTGATCTCTTCCTCTTCCGTCATGTTGGGCTATGGGGATGTCTGCATCAGATCTGTGGCCATGTTGTGTCTCAGATTCTGTTGCGATGTGCTTCATCATGTCATGTGTGTTTTTTGCTTGCAGTCTCCGATGCTTGCGTTGTAAGAGCGAGCTGGATGGAGAGTCCGGGGTGAAGTGATGTGGAGCCGATTTTTCGGACTATGTTTAAAAAAAAAAAAAAAAACAGATTAAGATGACTGTTGTCGATTACATCAAATGTTTGGGATATTGTACAAGGGATTTTGTGCATATTTGTATTCCTAAAACTTCTCCACACAAGGAGACCTCTCTTCTCCACACAAGGGGACCTCTCTTAGAGATGGCAGTTTAATTACCCCTACAGCTGAAGAATAATCACAAAGATTAGAGAGGTTTCCACTAAAGCCTGTCAACAGCTTTGTGGCATTCCTCTTAAGACCTTACATTTCTGCCCACAATCTGCCTATAATATCTTCCTTTTAACATCTCGAGCAAAGCCCCAATCTAACTTGATGCAGCCAGGCTGAAACTTTAAGGCAGTCCTCCTGTTTCAGTAGGCTAAAGCCCCAATCTAACTTGATGCAGCCGGGCTGAGACTTTAAGGCAGTCATCCTGTTTCAGTAGGCTAGATGGGCTTCACCTATGCATGACTGTCTCCCCTCACGCGAAAAGTTGCAAGCCTTGCACAAGGTTTTGGAGTGAAATAAGATTTGGAGCCGACATGGGGCACCTGGTCTTGTTGCTCCACATGCAGTGGGCACTGGGGTGGCTGGGGCGATAATAAAGGCTGTGGTTAGTTTAATGTCACGCCTGTCTGGCTGATTCAAATGAATCGAAGCAGCCTACCATGTGCAAGTGTCTGTTGACTGGGTGTCATGAAGGGGGCCGGGGGCGGGACTCGGGAGGAATGATGACCCCTGACAATAGCGATGTGACGGGCAGTCCGTGGAACTCCTTATCACATGAGCTCCTTATCCTGTATGCTAAGCTAATGCTAGCACAAACATGAGCTCCTTATCCTGTATGCTAAGCTAATGCTAGCACAAACATGAGCTTATCCTGTGTGCTAAGCTAATGCTAGCACAAACATGAGCTCCTTATCCTGTATGCTAAGCTAATGCTAGCACAAACATGAGCTCCTTATCCTGTATGCTAAGCTAATGCTAGCACAAACATGAGCTTGTGACATGACATCACAGGTAAAAGGTTTCCGGCTTAAATCATCTTCTGGTGACGGGGCTCTAAATCCATTATACATATCAGCCAGTGCCGTCACCTCCGCAGAAAGGCTTTGAAAGGCATGTAATATGCCCATGGGATCCTCCCTCCCTCCCCCTCCCCTGTCCTCCCAAGACTCATCCCAATTGATGGCAGCACACAAGTGCTGTGAAGCGAGGGTCGTCTATAAATAGGATTTGCTGATGACGTGGTATGGAGTCTAATCCTTTGTATACACTGCCTCTGACTCCATAGTCTTCATGTGCACAGTCCTGCCTAGCATCGCCTGCTGTGCAGTGTGTCTCTAGTGCATAATTGATAACCAGCCGTAGGAACCTTCCTCCTAAGTTTGAGATTTTAAGTGGCTAATAAAACCAGAGCACCTCATTTAGTTGGTAGCGTGTGCGCCGCAGTGCTCTGGCTCCAAAAGGCTGCAAAATGCCCCTCAGCCGGGGGTTGAAGTGGCAAAGCTCTTGAGTACTGGAGCTTGAAAGAACTTTATTTGCAGGGGATTGCTGGTTTCTTGGATACCAATTTGGCCTGGCCGTTCTGCGAGTCTGCTAACAATGGAGACATTGTTGATGTGAGCTCGTGTTGCAGCCCCCTTCCGCGTCACCCAAGTGCCAGGCATTTAAATGATATTTGTTTGGAGTTGGCCACATCAGCATTATTGGCCAAGCCTAGATTGAGGGCCCGGGAGTAAGCTCCAGTCGTTCAACATCACGCGTCGTCGGAATCTTGCAGTGTCACCATGGTTACTCACCCGTGACCTCTTATCTGAGGCGGGGCAACAGTTAGAAGTTAGAAGAATTTTTCCGCTATTTTAGAGTGGAGGTGCGCAGATCACTTTCTGTGCAGACTGATTCACTGCACTTGCATATATTATCAATTTGTCTTACGAGCTTAAGAGCAGTCATTTCCGTTAACCTCCAAACTTGTTAGACCAGTGTGTTGTATGGAAATGTCCCCGTGATTGCTGCTGGAGGCAATAGGCTAAAGTGCTTGGTGGAAGCTAATAATATACACGGCGAGCGGAGGTGCCCTTTCCCTCCTTCAGTATGTTGGGGCCTGTTACGTCAGAAGGGCTCTCCTCCCCCATGAAATGGACCCCCAGACGCTCAACGCGTCCAGGATCTGGTGTCTGAGGTGAAGCCTCTGGTTCCGCCTGAGCGTCCGGGATCTGGTGTCTGAGGGAGACGCCTCTGGTTCCGCCTGACGTAGTGAAGGGAGTATCCAAGTGCATGATCCAAGTTGGCACACGAAACTCGGGCCTGGTGAAAAATGATTCGCCTGAACCCTCAGCAAAGCCCTGCTCGATCTCACATGAATCAGGCTCCGCTTAGTCATCGGCCCCGGCTTCGACTGAGTCTGCTTTTCTGTTGACTTTGCACAGCCTTTCTTTCCCTGCAGCCAAAAAAAAAAAGGAGCTTCTTTGCAAGTTCACCACATTTGAGGGAGCTGCTGCTACTGCTGCCTTTGTGGTTGCTGGAGCAGCACAGAGGAGCCATCTTGGCATTAAAGCCCCGGCGTTGATGAGCTCATGCTGAGGTCTGGCGGGGCTGGAACGGAGTGCCAGCATGGAGGAGGAAGTGGAGAGTTAATGGGGGAAACCAGCAGCAGCAGCTCTGCTTGTGTATTTAATATGGGCTGTAAAGCTCTTATCGCACACGTGAGTGGCTACACCAGCACAGCCTGCTCAGGCTTATCTGCCCTTTGACCTTTATATGGCCTGTCCCGTGTGCGGAGCCTGTAGTTTGCTTGCTTGCTTCGTCACAAACAGAAATGATCAAATATGTCACCATAACAGTTTTAGTAGGAGAGTTTTTGTGAGCGTGCCCCTTTCTATATTGTTTAGTGGCCCTCAATGGCTCTCTTCTAATACTTAGTTAATGTCAGCATCGGGCCACACAGTATGGTCCGGTTCCAGCCCCTCCAGTCCTCTCCACATATTTCAATACTGTGCTTGCTTTAGCGGGTTCTACAAAGTGCCCTGAAACCGAATTTCTGGTGGCAGGAAAAACTCCTTTGTGACCGGTGGCGGCGGGGTGAGCCATGTGCCTTAAGCCGTAGTGTTGAAACGGTCCACAGACACCGACGCCTCTTACTTTAAAAGCACTTCAACATTCAGAACAATCATTTGAAGCTAGCGCTGTCATTGTTCCAGCGAGTGACCACGAATGGTATGAAACTCTGAAAGGATGTGCTCCCGAGGCGCGTGTCCCTCTGGCAGACCGACCATTCGTTGTCTGAACACATCTCGGCTGGAGCCTGAAGACGTTCAGGCCATTAGTGTGTGTGTGTGTGTGTGTGCTGTGTGCTCCGTGGTTGCCATGGAGCCTGTGGAATGGTAATAGAACGGGCCCCACTGGACAAGGTGACCTCCACTGCGCTAGTCCATGAAGGGAGGTGTGTGTGTGTGTGTGTGTGTGTGTGTGTGTGTGTGTGTGTGTGTGTGTGTGTGTGTGTGGGGTGTTCTTGCGTTAGATCTGTGTGTGTGTGTGTGTGTAGTGCTCTTGCGTGAGATCTGTGTGTGTGTAGTAGTGTTGCGTGAGATCTGTGTGTAGTGAGATCTGTGTGTGTAGTGTTCTTGCGTGAGATCTGTGTGTAGTGAGATCTGTGTGTGTAGTGTTCTTGCGTGAGATCTGTGTGTAGTGAGATCTGTGTGAGATCTGTGTGTAGTGTTCTTGCGTGAGATCTGTGTGTAGTGAGATCTGTGTGAGATCTGTGTGTAGTGTTCTTGCGTGAGATCTGTGTGTAGTGAGATCTGTGTGAGATCTGTGTGTAGTGTTCTTGCGTGAGATCTGTGTGTAGTGAGATCTGTGTGAGATCTGTGTGTAGTGAGATCTGTGTGTAGTGTTCTTGCGTGGACTTCAGGATGGTTTGTACTCTCGTATCTCAGCAGCCATTGAGCCTCTGTGCTGTGCTTTTGCATTAGTCATTCATTCTGGTTGGGAGGATTGCTCTGTTTAAGTTGGATTAGTGACGGGGTGGATTGTGACCGGTGGCTGAGCGGCTCTGGTGATCCGTTGGCCTGCCGCTCTGGTCATGTTTGCTCCTCCCCAGCGGACGCTCTGCGGCAGACTCCCAGCTTTGCTGCAGAGGGGGACTGATGACTCTGCACTTCTGTGATTACAGGAGCAAGCGCCGCTCTACTGGGAGGGCTTTGGCCCTTCACCAATGAGACAAGCGCAACCCTGTGAAGACACTTGTGATCTCCTGACACTCACTCTTGTCCTCCTCTCTCTCTCTCTCTCTCTCTCTCTCTCTCTCTCTCTCTCTCTCGCAGGTTTCTGAGCATTAAGACAATGTATTGAAGCAGAGCAGAGAGGTCGTAGCAGGATTTGCCTTCCAATCACACCCCGGCATCTAGGATCAACCTCACCAGACCCTCGCCAGGCATTGTGGGCAACCCTTTCCTGTTAAAAATGAACATTGTTGTTCCATATACTATATATGTAATCGGTATATATAGATAACATGCTCCGCATCTATCTATGTATTGGTATGTATATACTATATTCACACAGAGAGAGCAGGCTTGGTATGGAGTTCAAAGCTGTAGCCTTTTCTATTGTCCTGTCCCTGAAGACTTCTTTTTTTTTTTCTTGTGTTTTATTTTAAAACTTGCAAAGGAAAAAAATGTAGAAAATGGTCGACTCGCAGAGGATATAATTGTGCACATGCCAATGTTTTCCCTGAGCTCTCTCCTTCAGGATGCGGCTGGTGGGAGGTGAAGGGGGGGGGGGGGTCTTTCCTCACCTGTCAGCTGCACATCACCGTGCCCCCCCCCATCTCCAGTCACGCCGCGTGGCTCCACCCACCCACCCCCCCCCAAAACACTTATACATCTGAGATTTAATTTTTCTTCTTTTTTCTTCTATTTTATTTTTTTTTTATTCCTACATCCTCAAGTAAATGAGACCATGTAAACTTAACCTGTTTCTGTCACAAATGAATCCTGGGTCTTACTAAGCAAAACATTGGGTTTCTGTTTTTTCTTAATTAAAAAAAGAGGTAATTAAAAATTTTGCCTGCTGATATGTGCTAGAAGAGCTTCTAATGTGAAGAAGAAATCGATTCTAGTGACTACTAGGTTTCTCGTTAGAAAGCTGCATTAACTATATTGTACTTGGTATTCTGAAGTCGAAAAAAAAAGGAAAAAAAAAAAAGAATAAAAAAAATAAACTCCACAAAAGCATATTCATTACAAATTAGGCATCTCAACTAAACCTGTATGTTAATTGCTTAGATGAAAACTGTATGCATCAATGATACTTTTTTTTTCTCCTCCCCCCCCCCCCCCTCTCGTTTGGAAGTATGGATGTTTGATTGACGGACGTACCCATTCATCCTGTTCATTTGATTTGCAACAACGGCCTCCATGTTCCCTACTGAGACACGTGCCCCCTTCACTCCAGCCCTCCCCCTTATCATTTTTATATGCATATATATACACTTTTTTATCAGAGGAAAAATTACTTTTTCAGTTTTATAGAGTTGTCTTTCCCTGTTTTGAATTGATCATTTGGGGGAAAGGGTGTTTTTTTTGTTGCTTCTTCCTGCAGTGAAGCAGATCCTCTTGTAAGATATCTCTGGGCCTTTCTCTGCTAAACTCAATTTGTTTTTCTCTCGCTGCTGTTTAGAGTAGCGACCGTTTGCTCTTTTCTGTTTCTTTTTTTTTATTGCAAGAAAAAAAAAAGTTGAGGGTTTCTTTTCTATATATTTTGGACATCTTGTAAAAGCAAGATCCATTTTAGTTCCTCTCAGCCTTTAGTCCCAAGCAGATGCACACCAGTAAAATGGCTGCCTCCTCTTCCTCCTTATTATCCCCCTCTGACCCAGCTTAAGACATTTACTGCTGGACATTCTATAAAAGTGTAATTTATTCCCTTTTAGCATGTCAGAATAAATTAAAATGACTTCTCAGAACCACTGTCCCAGCCTCTGTAATTTGAAGAGAACCTACACTACTTTGGGCCCAAACAGCCACTTTTTATTTCTTTTTTTTTTTTTCTTACTCCATATGTTCCAGTCTTTGATATGTTTACCTCTTAGTCTCCGACACAACCCATGCATTGTAAAGTCTTGAATCAACTGAATGAGAATTAAGATTGAGAGAGTCAATGCTTCGATCTGGAATTTTTTTTTTCTTTTCTTTCTTTTTCCCGAAGGTTTTGGTTGCCAGAGATACAGGGGTCTATTGAAATGGTCTAAAGGTGTTGCTGTAAACTAGGATCAGTTCCTGTTAACTGGTTTTAGGGGTGATGGGTAGTTGTAGGGTGCTTGTGGTGATGTTTTAATCTTACGGGATTTATATCTGTAAATATTAAAAAAGAAGCTTCAAATGGCTACCGTGGTAATTGGTTTAATTAATTATACCACAGTGATATTTAACTCCTAGGTACAGCAAGGACATTGTTATGCATTTATGTTTTTTTTGTGTAATCGTATCCATGCAATCAAATGCTTTTTCGATGGTGTCCTTTTGTCTCATGTAAGGGCTGTTTAGCACCAATGGGGATTCCTTGTGTTGGTTGTCCATGATGATCCATGCTCACATGTGGGGATGCAGTGAACACAATGGCACAGACGTGCTGCCTTGGAGTCTGGGAAACAATGGCTGACGACTGGGTCACACTAGGAAATTGTTGTTACACAGAATGCACCCACATATACACTCTCTCTCACACACACACACACACATATACATGGATGCTGTGTAGTCCCAGGCCATTTGTTGCGTTTACCTCCTTCCTGTGAAATACAATTCGCCTCCAGTTGTATTGTTTAGTCACTTCAAACTCAACACGTCCAGCCAGCCCCCACAATCCCGTTGCCTGACCTCCTGGTCAAGTGGGGAAAGGCAGTCCACCAACACAGCAGTACAAGATGGAGCAAACACTAAAAAAATAAATAAAACCACAAGAACCCACGCTGCTACTGTGGAAAGGCGACCTGCCACTTCCATCCATGTAGTTTTGAACAGAGGGCAGCAGCGACAGGGTATCAAGGAGCCTCGTCATGAGGGCCCCCGTCTGTGGGAGTCCAGTTTGGGAGCCATATATGGCTGAGGCTTTGTCACCCTCCAGCAGGCTAGAATGATGCGTGGCGTGTGTCCCTAGGGACGGGGACGGGGTCGGTGAGGGCCACAACAGGACCCTGCTCTGTGCCCAAAGCCTCCAGAACAAGAGGGAGCACTGGAGGGTGAAAGGGGCCTGAATTCTCCTGTCATCTATTGTGAGGTCAACGTATGGGGAAGCAGCTGCTGGTGGTGAGGAGAGGGATCCCCCCCAGACAGCCTACGAGCTGGACAATACTGGCTGGCCACTGATGACCACCGTCTGAACACAACACGCATCTGTGTATGTATTTGTCTAGAACTTTAGCGGTTAGCTTTATGTTCGCTTTAATGACACCGAGGTTGATCGCTACCGCAGTAAAGTCATACATCCTTCAACAGGGCAAAGTAAAAACCCAATAGCTTAATCTCCCTTGGAGTCAACATAATATGTGCCCATCTTGGAAGCAGGGATAATCTTGAGTGCATGGTCCTACAGCCTAGTGTGCCAGTCTCAAGGTAGCCACGATAAGTACATCCTGGTAGCTTATTTGAGTGAGGAGTCACGTGCTCAACAGGCCTCCTGTCTGTTGCTGCGTAATGTAATCCTGCTGCTAAGCCTGCCCTCGCTCGCTTAACCCCAACCCCCATCCGAGGCACACCCTCTGCCTCACCCATCTCACATAATGCGTCCACGCCATTTACGAGATTTATTCTGTGGTAGTAGGAGGAGGAAATTGAAGTACATTTTGTGATTGGAGCGGTGTGGAGCGTTGATGTGGCTGCGCGGCTGTGCCGAGTGGGGGAGGGGAGCTTTGACATGGAGGTGGAATCCGCTGAAAGCTCTGTCCCAACTGACTTAAGTTTGTGACAAAAATGGGCGTCGCGTTTTTTGGTAGGCTACAGACTCGTATTAAGAGTCAACAAAAAATCTGCACGCCATTGGCTAACTGCTACGTGATTTCATATCCCTCACGACTATGAATTGCAAAAATGTATGGTATGGGATCGCCTACTCTTAAACCTGTGGAACCTCATGGCGACATTCACAACGTTATATCAGCCTAAATGTTGGCTACACGCCGGATCACACTGGAATATGATAACAAAGCTTTTGAACGATACAATGTAAGAGGATAGTTAGGGTGTAGCCTATCAATCTCATGCTTTGAAAACTTTCTCCCTTGAGGGTGGCGCCTAAACTTGGAGTCAGAAAGAACAGACTGTTTCACCTTTCTAAGTATTCAAAGATCCAGACGGCTGCCATCCGGCCTGCCAATAGACTAGTCTGTATTATACCCAACTGTAGTCTATTGTGATGCCCTGGGTATGGCAGTTACCTAAACAGGATTCGTAACCAGTCCTCCTCGATATAATACTTAAAATGTACGTTTAAACTAGGCCTACTAGGTGTGCAGTTCAAGACGCCTGTAGATAATAAAAAAAAATGTAGATGATAGTTAGTGGTCAATTAACGTGACAGCACATTTATGAGCAGCTGAAACACAACCGTTCACCTGCGTACATATGTCTTTACTGAAATATTCAATGTTGCGTGGGCATAGTACGCGAAAGAATAGTGGTACGCCCACGATGAAGGTTTTTGAACGTTTGTTCCTTCTTCACTGTGTCCGTTTGCTGCTGAACTCGCTCACCTGGACCTAGCGAAACCTTTCCCCTGGCGTTGACCGCGCCCCACCGTGGCGCGTACGGGACACTACAGCGGCTTTGTTGCAGCTTTTAACAGACAGAAATATCGAGTTTCGTGCCGTTGTATTCCCGTCAGCTGGTGGGGCTGACCTCAATACAGTATTCACAGCCACAAAATTAGATACATAATAAGCCGGCCAAATGAAACCTGGCAAGGAAATCTACTCTAAATTATACATAAGCCTAGTCATACATAGCTCGTAGTTGGGAGATTGTATTGCATGCCTAGTAGCACACAGGCCAATCCTTTCTTGTTAGAAACACGGCAAGGTAGCCTACATGTTATCCCCTTATCTGAGTATAGTTGTGCCGCTACATACAGCCCTGTTGTGGCTTTATACTTACAGTGCAGCTCAAACTATGCCGTATAAATATATATCTGTCAATAGAATGTGAATGCCTGAGTAATTTATCCTAATGTTTGTACTATGAGTAGATCCCAGTAGCAGATTACAGTGTGGTGCGTGTCCTGACCTTTTTTTCCTCATCATAACCTTCATAAGACTGAAGAGGTTCAGGAGAGGCTGCAAGAAGATGAAAACCCCAGCCTGACATCATTGGATACATCTACTTTCAAAGATTTTTATGATTTTAGATCTTTTCTGATATTAAAACAGTAAAGGCCTGTATTAGCCTCCTCAATGATTATTATAATTTAGGTGTCATTCCGGAGATACACTGTTGTTACACAGACTACGAACCCTAGCCAAATCAGTAGACAGGATTATGTCCTTGACAACTTGATTAGAATGGGCTGAACAGCACTGAGTGAACCCAGTCCACGTGCAACTAACAGAAAAAAAACCTCTTGGCACATGTTTAAACTTTGACACACCCAGTTACTTGCTGTGTTTCAGACCTATATGTACTGCTGCCAAAGAATATTCATGTCAGTTAGAAAACTATTGTCTGCTGGCTGAAATGTGTTATTAAAACTACTGGTTAGTCACTAAGCTTTTATGAGTCAGGGTGTGGGAGGGGTAAAGGCCTCTTGCTCTCTCTCAGTCTGCATACTGTGTCAGATTAGCATCAGTGTCAGGGTTGCCATGACACCTTTTCATGGATACTAGTGGATTCTTTACCTCACAGGTCTTGTTCAATGTTGAAGAGAAGAATTCTGTACATTTCAGTCATAGTGAAACACCTCAAATCCCTCCTGAAGACGGCACATTCTATCAAGTATTCAAAAGAAACAACTGAACACGATCATTGGAGAAGTTCATTTGAATCAAATTCTTACCGCACTCTGAGTATTCAAACATCTGTCAACAGCAGATGTGTGGACCAAATGTGCCTCAGAAACTTCTCAGCTCAGCAAACCTCCCTTCTGAATGCAAGAGCAACGTGTATGTGAAAGGCTAGGACATTCTTGAGAAACACAAACGCAGCTCTAAGAACTAGACTGAATGAAAAGATGGACCCTTTCTTATCTTGTTTTACTAAAGTCCAGTTGCTTCTCGGCCATGCAAACTTCCCAGTGCAAACTCTTGAATCTCTGGGGTTGAGCTGTAGAGAGTTAGACCGTACACTCATATCATTAAATATATCTTTCCAGTGGAATTCATGAATACCTGATAGAACACAGGGACACATACGGACTCTTTGTCATAAGTGAACAAGAACACAGAGACACATACGGACTCTTTGTCATAAGTGAAATAGAACACAGAGACACATACGGACTCTTTGTCATAAGTGAACAAGAACACAGAGACACATACGGACTCTTTGTCATAAGTGAAATAGAACACAGAGACACATACGGACTCTTTGTCATAAGTGAAATGGAACACAGAGACACATACGGACTCTTTGTCATAAGTGAAATAGAACACAGAGACACATACGGACTCTTTGTCATAAGTGAAATAGAACACAGAGACACATACGGACTCTTTGTCATAAGTAAAATAGAACACAGAGACACATACGGACTCTTTGTCATAAGTGAAATGGAACACAGAGACACATACAGACTCTTATAAGTGAAATAGAACACAGAGACACATACAGACTCTTTGTCATAAGTGAAATGGAACACAGAGACACATACGGACTCTTATAAGTGAAATAGAACACAGAGACACATACGGACGGACTCTTTGTCATAAGTGAAAAGGCTTGGTTTCTTTGACTGTACAGGCAGTTTTCAAACTGAGTCATAAGTCAAGATTAACGCTGCCAAGCATTCGACACACCCAGGCCAAGGTGCGTTGAGGAATTCAGGTAAGCCTGTCTGTGTGTGTGTGTGTGTGTGTGTGTGTGTGTGTGTGTGTGTGTGTGTGTGTGTGTGTGTGTGTGTGTGTGTGTGTGTGTTAGAGAGAGAGAGAGAGAGAGAGAGAGAGAGAGAAGATTGAACTTTTGAAGTTCTGTGTTCTTCCATGACTCCCTCATGGTCGGCCCCTCCCTTCCTGTGCGTCATCTGGTCATGTCTGATCAGGTGTCTTCACCAGAGGGTTTGTGTGAGAGACTTGTCTATACCCATGCTGTTCTTTCAGCTGGCGCGGTGACATTTAGGTGGAAAAGCCTGTTCACCTGGTATGTGAGAATACACCTTGTGCTCAAACACCCCTCCACCAAAAAGGTTTAAACCTCAGCAGTTCATTTTTTGTTGTTTGTATCAGTCTGATATCAAATATAACAAACTGAACACTGAATTTGATTCGCGATTTCCTTCTGGAATTTGTTTTATTTTTTATAACATTTATTTTTCTGACACTTCAGTTCAGTTTATAAACAAACTGTACCTTTTGGCTCAGTCATATCAGTTGGAAATTCATGTATTTCTGTTTACGATTACGTCTGTTTGGCTATGATGCTATTAAATGGAGATACTGGCTTAGCTCTCTTCTTGCTCCTCTTCTTGGCCCTATGAGATGTGTTTGTGTCCAAATGTTGATAGATAAAATAGCCTTTTGTAAGATCAGACAAACAAAAATACATGCTTTTAAATATTTGTAACCATGTAAGTTATGCAACTGCCATCATTGTGTAAAAATAACTTGACCCACCGCTTGTAATCTGCTGGCTTGTTTGTGTTTACTCACTGTCCTTGTTTGTTTGCTTGTTTGTGTTTACTCTCTGTCCTCCTGTCAGTCAGGACCGTGCACACAGAGGCCCTCTGTGGGGTCGGTGGGGGGTAGTGTGAAGTACAGGACCTCGTGTTCCATCTCCCACTTCCCACCTGCCTCCTTTGAGGAACGGGATTTCACGCTTCTAACAGTTGATGTCAGTGAGATGCCTCCAGGCTGATCTTGTGAGAAGCATGTGGGACAGGACCCGTGAGACTGCCCTTGCTCCGGAAAAGTCTGTCTGTCTGTCTGTCTGTCTGTCTTTGTTTGTTTGTATGTTTGGGGGCAAGTGAGAGTCAATGTGTGATGTGTACTACTCTCTCTCTCTCTCCCTCTCTCTCTCTCTCTCTCTCTCTCTCTCTCTCTCTCTCTCTCTCTGTCTGTCCTTCCCACTGCATGCTCAGAATCCTTCTTTTACTACAACATTCCTATGGGAATGCTCACAGTGGAACTCAACTGTTCACACAGGGTCCGCTAGCTGCCCACGAGGCCTGCTGCTGCTACTCCACATTCAATGGTGGGATTGATTGGAGAGCGAGGGGCTCTCAAGAATGTGAATATCCTCCCTCTCCCTCTCTCTCTCCCTCGCCTCTGTGAGTCATTCGGCCTGTGCATACGGAACCTCTGGAGGGAGAAGCAGGCAGCTATTTTTACATTTCACAGCAGGGGATTCGACGAGCTTCTCCGTCTCACCGCTGAGCAGTGGAGCACTTAGCGGAAATAACTTCCACATTGGACAAAGAGCTTTGAGAACATATACGTTCACACACACACATATTTCCCTCGTTCTGTTCAAATAAAATCATGACAAACTGGCTATGGACAGAGTCAACCACATCCTATAGAGTGTTCAGTGCTCACGCAGGCCTGTGGGGGAACATATATGGCTTCTTCTGTGTGTAGCAGGCTATGTGATAGCCACCGTGGCCACATGAGAGGGGAAACATTTTAAGACCTTCAGCTGGACCAATGGACTAGCACGTGTCGGAAGCCAGTCAACCTCCCTCGTGTAGTGCTGAGGAAACCACACTCTGCCACCTTGTGGAAGACATCTGCCATGTCGGGTTGTGATATACTCCTCTCACCTAGATGGCGCTGTTTAGTCATTTTCTTAACCAATGAAGAAAACAGAATCGACCTCATGTTTGATCAGGCTGTTGCCATAAAGACTGAAATGAACTTTGGGCATCATGTATTGGCCATTTTTACAATGGATTCTGTAAATAAAACATAAACACACACAGTGTTGGGGAAGAGCAAGCTACTGATGACTTCACACTGGAAGAGGCTGAACTACGGCAAAGCTCCCCCAGGCAAAAATCTAGTTTGGAGTTCAAACTATTTTGTAAAAACAACGATCAGATTGACAATGTACATGTGATATGAAATGAAGAAAAAATATAATACAAAACAGTCACATGCCAGCAAAAAATACCACTCAATTAAGTTTATTGCAAACTCACAGGTCATACATAAAAAAATAAATACATAAATAAATAAAAGCAAGATTACTCAGTTAGCGATGTAACTTTCTCAAATAGCATGCAACAACTTTTTGAAACATTTGTTAATAAATAGCACTAATCAATAACTTATAATATTCAGGTTTAGTAATACAATTTTAGACTCTATAGCCAAATATTCTTCACTGGTGAGCTGGCACCTCTGGAGACATAAACCTGTTTAAACAAAACTATCCCATCTGGGCGTCTCACAAAGACACAATTGCAAGGAATGTTACATTTTTGTTGTTAGAAAAAAATCTGACTACAACTGAAACAGTAAAGGAAAAAATATTTTAGTAAAATATAAATAAATATTTTTAGTAAAATATACTTTTTTAGACCGTTTGAGCGACTTTAGCACTGGTCTAAAAAAGCCCTGGGTCTTTAGCATTGGGCCTGTTGACTGACTTCAGTGTTCAGACAGTATGAACAGCTTGAACATCGGTCTAATCAATAGGCCTATCTTTTGACCTGTCTGAGCAGAATCTCCTCGTTCTACAACACACACGATCAGTCCTTCAATCAATCAGGATGATAGACAACACACAAGCAGTCCTTCAATCAATCAGGACGATAGACAACACACAAGCAGTCCTTCAATCAATCAGGATGATAGACAAGGGGGAGGAGGCTGGTCAGAGAGGGTTCAATTACAGTACAGAAGCAATGATGAAATACAAAATGATTCCTGTCCTTTCGATTGTTTGTAGTTTCAGTAGTTAACGACACAGAAGATGGCAAAAGATGTTACTACTTGAATAACTATGCAAATATGAATGTAGTTGAACTACCAGCAAGTTACTGAGTTTAATGACATTTAGTTAGTTTAGTTCACTACTCCCTAACGGTGCATACTGCATATACTAGCCTAGATCAGACCATTCAGTAGAAGCACTCGGTGTGTGTGTGTGTGTGTGTGAGATACACAGACCTGTAGTAAGGCCCAGACCCCAAGAACAGTATTTCCAGGAATCCCCCTTGTTGATTGGCCAAGGGATTCCTGGGAAAACTGGACCCCGGGGACAGGGAACATTGGGAATGTGCTCCGTTCAATCCCCAAAATAGTGACACGCAGGACACTGGGAACGTCGAATGCTCCAGGGAGCAAAGCAAACTACAAGAACAGGGCTTTTTTTTATTTTTTTAAACGGACTGCAAACACACTTGAAATGAATAATTTTAAAGACGTTTCTTTACTGCTTTACAACAGAACATGTGACTGAGTCCTGAGTCCTGATGTGCACGTGTCTGGAGCTCATGTGTCCGTGTCTGGAGCTCATGTGTGTCTGGAGCTGATGTGTACGTGTCTGGAGCTCATGTGAACGTGTCTGGAGCTCATGTGTGTCTGGAGCTGATGCGTACGTGTCTGGAGCTCATGCCCTCCCTCCCGAGCTACAGTGCTTCATCTCAGACTACCAATTGACCAGAGATGCAGCACTGCACCTGGGGCTGGACGACCAGGACGACCATCCATCCATCCATCCATCCATCCATCCATCCATCCATCCATCCATCCATCCCTCCATCCATCATCCATCCATCCATTCCCATCTTGGACTGCCCAAACCTACCTGTATCTTTCTTCCCCTTGGACGCCATGGTTTCCTGGGCTTGGGCCGTAGACTGTGGAGGCTTTGATCCTCTCACTCAAAGGCTTTAGCCTCCCACCTGTTCCACCCTGGCCTGCCCCGGGGGATCTCAACCTGCTGGGGAAGAGCAAAGGGGGAACACAGTAGTAACGTCTACTCAAGCATGGCAGCATAACATTTTCAAGAGAAGATTTGGTCTTGTGACCATTGCTGTGTGCATGAGTCAGGACTGAGCGCCCTAAATGTAAAAGAAAGCCAGCGATGTTTACAGAGGAAGTGGGGAGGGAGCTGAGGGAGCTGAGGGAGGAGGGAGCTGTAAACATCATGAGACAGGACAGGAAATGGCTTTGACCCCTGTCCGCCTGCATGTTGAAGAACTGCTAACTTCCTGTTGCCCGTGCCCCCAACTCCCCACAAACATTCCTCCCCACTCGCCTTTCTCACACTCCTCTCCTCCTGATGACCCCCCCCCCCTCCACTCCAGTTCTCTCCCTCCCTTCCACCCGGCCGCCATCACCTGGCTCTCCACTGCATGGGGACAAAATAGTGCCTAATGCTGATAGTCTTAATCAGGCCACCATAAGAAAGGTAATGCGATAGATAGATAGATAGATAGATAGATAGATAGATAGATAGATAGATATTTACAGAGCACAAAACAAACTAGTTCTTTAAAAAAACATGGTGTGTATAATAGCAGTTATCATGACATTTTTTAACATGATATTTTCCATCCCCTCGGGAACACAGCAGGAACTGTGACTGTGAATAGTGGGATATGTGAAAGGCCTGATAGACCTCAGTGTGTGCGACAGACGCCTGTCCTGCTGCGGCACAGAGATGCTCCCTTGATGGTAGCCGGTGCCGCTCTGGCTCAGGTTCCCGCAGCCCAGCCCTCTCCCCATCCTCTGGGCCACAGCAGAGCAGAGCGGCCCTCTCCCCATCCTCTGGGCCACAGCAGAGCAGAGCGGGGCCAGTGGCATCAGCCAGGCGAAACCCCCAAACTGCAGGGTGCCAAATTCCATTGAACTAACAAACCGCACGGGCCCGACCGTCACCGTGCACCCGACGGGCTTCCAAAAGCTCTCGCGTTACACACGGAGACTTCAGGCCAGAGCGGCTACCTCACGCTTCCTCATAGACCAGTCAGGGATCTCTCCACAGGAAGCCGCCGCCTCAGACTACAGGCTCATACGAGGCTCATTTCAAAGAGCTGAACTCCACAGTTGGAGAGCATGTTTCCCCTCACCGCTCCCAGGACCTTTAAAACAGCCCCTCATCTCCCTCTCTGGTGGTCAGTGAGGGGTTGTAGAGCCTGCATGCCCCCCCGTCTCTG
>NC_045171.1:1257359-1259859 GCF_900700415.2 Clupea harengus | reverse complement strand
GAGTAAACACATTTTAAACCATAACTTATAAGTAAACACATTGGAAACCATAACTTAAGAGTAAGCCAATACAGGATTTGTATAAGCACAGTCACCATATTACTTTAAATATTATCGAATCACACATTCTATTTCTCACACAATCTCAGGGCGCTCAAACCCGACCCAGCCGCTTTAGAGCCTGAAAAGGCGCTGAGAGACTCAAAGCATTCCTTCAACGCGCTGTGTTGGAGCGGTGGAGCGTATGGACAGAGAGGGAGACGGCAGAGTGTGTGTGTGTGTGTGTGTGTGTGTGTGTGTGTGTGTGTGTGTGTGTGTGTGTGTGTGTTGGAGTGGTGGAGCGTATGGACAGAGAGGGAGACGGCAGAGTGTGTGTGTGTGTGTGTGTGTGTGTGTGTGTGTGTGTGTGTGTGTGTGTGTGTGTGTGTGTGTGTGTGTGTGTGTGTGTGTGTGTGTGTGTGTGTGTGTGTGTGTGTGTGTGTGTTGGAGCGGTGGAGCGTATGGACAGAGAGGGAGACGGCAGAAATGGACATCCACTTATGGCCTCAGTATTTGAAGTCTCTGAGCCAGTGACATATGTGTGTGTGTGTGTGTGTGTGTGTGTGTGTGTGTGTGTGTGTGTGTGTGTGTGTGTGTGTGTGTGTGTGTGTGTGTGGTGTGTGTGTGTGTGTGTGTGTGTGTGTGTGTGTGTGTGTGTGTGTGTGGTGTGTGTGTTGGTGTTGGGCTGGTGCTGCAAGCCATGATGTTTTTTTTTGTTTTTTAGAGAGAGAGACCTTGGACAGTCTCAGGGGAGCATTGCCCCCTCCCCCCCCTCCCCCCGCCCCACCCCCTCCACCCGCCCCACCCCCCCATGTGAAAGTGACCCTGGGAACGGTGGTCCCCAGAGGCTCGGGGAGGGAGAGAGTGACACGCAGGACAGACCAGAGGCTCGGGGGGGGGAGAGAGTGACACGCAGGACAGACCAGAGGACCGGGGGCGAGCCAGAGGTCATGTGAAAATGCTCCGCTGTGATGGCTTCCAGACTTTTGACTCTTCGGGAAAACAAATAACGCACTTCCTCTCCCTCCCTCGCTGTCTCTCCATCCCACTGACCACCTCTCTAATCCCATATCTGATCCATCCCTCCATCCATCTCTCCATCCATCCATCCCTCTATCCCTCCGTCCATCCCTCCATCCATCCCTCCATCCCATCCATACATTCATAAATCCATGAGACGTGAGTGGAAAATCACTGACTGCAGACCAAATCCTCCTCAAACCTGACCGAGCACCCAACTCTATGTAGGCCTGGTGTGTGTCTGTCACATACATAAACACACACACACACACACACACACACACACACACACACACACACACACCCAACTCTATGTAGGCCTGGTGTGTGTCTGTCGGCGTTGTGGTTTTGTGGGAAAAGAAACAGGGTATGTACAACATGCACACACACACACCAGCTGCTGGACACTGAGTATCAGTGATTGATGTCTTGGGGCTCAGCAGCGTGTCTACTTCTCAACCCCTCTGCTCTGAATGAACTACAGTAGTGAGAGTGAAAATGACACTAAACACACAACACTTATCTGATGATGGCAAACTCATAGTGAGATCAAGGCTGGATTATGAGTACATTTACATTTATATTTAGTCATTTAGCAGACGCTTTTGTCCAAAGTGACGTACAAGGGAGAGAATAGTCAAGCTACAGAGTAATTCAACCTCTCTCTGCTTTTTTGGCACTTCCAGTTCAATCTCACTAACTCTACTGTCTGACGCTGCATGACATGTGCTGGAATGTTCTTCGGGGGGGTTGGTATGTGTATATGCCTCATGCCTGTGTCTAGGTCATCACAGTGGCATCTACAAGCCTCCTACACAAACCTCCTTTAAAACTCCATCAACAGCTGCAAGCATCTGCTTGGCTCGGCTCCCTACTCTCCTCTCCTCTCCTCTCCTCTCCTCTCCTCTCCTCTCCTCTCCCATGGCAAGTCTTAAACTCACTCAAACGCTCCTCACACAAAGGACAACAGCGGAGAGAGAGAACAAAAAACAGGGAGAAATGAAGTGTCCCTTATTATACAGAACTGAAACCTCAGCAGTGCAGTCCTGGTGTGGCGTATCTAATGTTGAGTGTGTGTGTGTGTGTGTGTGTGTGTGTGTGTGTGTGTGTGTGTGTGTGTGTGTGTGTGTGTGTGGAAAAGAGATGTTGGCTCTATCCATGCGAAACCATGACTACCGGGGCTGCAGTTACAACTGTTTGTGTGGAATGAAACTCTAAGAATAATCTCACCGGTATTTTGCTATGTTACATCATTGTGTGATGACCCACTGTATGATACTGGCTGTGTGTGTGTGTGTGTGTGTGTGTGTGTGTGTGTGTGTGTGTGTGTGTGCCGGTGTGCCGTGTCACTGTATGATACTGGCTTTGCATTTCAGTTGCTAAACCAGCTCAGAAAAACACTGCTGCTCTTGGTAACACTCCGTGTGTGTGTCTGTGTGTG
>NC_045171.1:1212359-1252359 GCF_900700415.2 Clupea harengus | reverse complement strand
AAACAACAGCACAAACAGAGAGATAAACAAGAGCACAAACAGAGAGATAAACAAAAGCACATTTAAGAGGTTTCCTCTCATAAGAACACTGAAGTCAACCAAGCGTGGCTCTCTTAACACGTTTCTTGATTCCACTGGTGCCTTCGTCCATTCTAACAAGCCCAGGCAGCGGATATATTCAAGTTTTATTCCAGCATTATTCTTTATCCCCACAGATGCGGTAATGACCACCGTGTGTGTATGTGTGTGTGTGTGTGTGTGTGTGTGTGTGTGTGTGTGTGTGTGTGTGTGTGTGTGTATGTGACACTACTCAGGCTTCTGCTTAAAGTCCACCTTCATAACCAGTTAAGCAATTATTCACAGGAGGACATGACTGGCCCCAACACTCTGAATGAATCTAGACAGCTTTCACTCACATTCATTTGATTTGGAGATCATGTTATTGTCAGAAGAGCTCTTCACTGTACATGAGCACATAGAGGCTCAATACTCCACTCCTCACTGTACATGAGGACATAGTATTTCCTTTCACTATTTCTTTCGGGAAAACGTTTGCAACACTGTAGTGCAAAACTGGGGTGCTGAGTCAATTTATGAGGATATACGCATGACTGCAGAAGGGTGACTGCCTTGTTACTGACAAAAAATCCAATAAACCCATGCAATGCTCCTGGGTCACACACACACACACACACACACACACACACACACACACACACACACACACACACATACACACACATACCAAATCTAGACCAGAGGCATTCGTTTTGCCATGGGAAGTGAATAACATCCCATACACATTCTCACTGTTGCGTCACATGATTTTCTTTCCCAAGGAAACGTTGAATAAACGTGAATATTCTGCACACTGAGGCTAATCTGAGCTTCAATTCAAATTTTCTTAAAAGAAAGAAAGACTGAATTACTAAAAAAAAACACAAGAACCATCAGGAGTTTGGTACCCTCTGGTAGCTGAGAAGCGCTGGTTCAGAAGAGAACGTGTGTGTGTGTGTGTGTGTGTGTGTGTGTGTGTGTGTGTGTGTACTACTCTGTTTCTCCAGTGCGCCGAGGCTCAGGGCAGATTGATGGAGACGGATTCTTGTCTCGCTTCCCGAATGAAGATTCATGTGCTTTACCTTTGCATGTCCCGAGGAGAGAGCGTGTGTGTGTGCGTGTGTGTGTGTGTGTGTGTGTGTGTGTGTGTGTGTGTGTGTGTGTGTGCTATGGAGAGAGCGCCCAGCCAAGGTGTTTAATTTAACCCTCCTGTCACGTCTGGCTGTGCTGGCTCTGCTCACCGCTGTGTTACAGCCAGGGTCCCGTGGCCAGGAGGGGAGGAGCGGAGGAGTGGAGGAGTGGAAGAGGAGCGGAGGAGTGGAGGAGTGGAGGAGGGGAGGAGGGGAGGAGTGGAGGAGTGGAGGAGTGGAGGAGTGGAGGAGTGGAGGAGTGGAGGAGGAGTGGAGGAGTGGAGGAGCGGAGGAGTGGAGGATGGAGGAGTGGAGGAGTGGAGGATGGAGGAGTGGAGGAGTGGAGGAGGAGCGGAGGAGTGGAGGATGGAGGAGTGGAGGAGTGGAGGAGGGGAGGAGTGGAGGAGGGGGTGGGGGGGGTTGTGGTGGGGGGTGACAAAAGCCATACCTGCTCCACTGGCAGGATGTAGCTTCGAAGCGGATAAGGCTGGATCCTGTGTGTGTGTGTGTGTGTGTGTGTGATCCTGTGACAGATCCTCGGCTGACAGCTGTGTCTGCTGTGGTGTGAGTGGGGGGGGGGGTCACGGAGGGGGGCGCGGGACGTCCAGGCTTTGGGTCTTCCACGGTCCTGTCCTCCTGTCCTCCTATCCTCCACGGTCCTGTCCTCCTGTCCTCTACGGTCCTGTCCTCCTGTGGCATCTAATGCCTTGGACATTCATTAACCCGATTCGCATGGTCACACTTTATTCGATGGGTAATCACGTCTTGCATGTACAGTCTTCCTACGTAGTAATATTTCAGTGGTCATATTTGTGAAATTATGGTAATTGTACACCATAGTTGGCAGGACTGGAACTGTGTCCCAATCAGCTTCACAGGAAGAATGTGAGAGACAATGACTCAGTAGATACCGGACTTGACTTTAATAACTGGAATGGGATTGAACAGGAAACTCAGGACTGGGGGGGTCATTGGCTGTGTTCCACTGCCATCACATGGTCCCCCCCTCCCCGCCCCCTCCTCTATGTACTCATGTACAGTGAGGAGTGGAGTATTGTGTGTGTGTGTGTGTGTGTGTGTGTGTGGAGTATTGAGCCTCTATGTACTCATGTACAGTGAGGAGTGGAGTATTGTGTGTGTGTGTGTGTGTGTGTGTGTGGAGTATTGAGCCTCTATGTACTCATGTACAGTGAGGAGTCGAGTATTGTGTGCGTGTGTGTGTGTGTGTGGAGTATTGAGCCATGGCAGCACCTTGTCCAAGACGTCCTGTGATGGAGATCGTGTTCTTTACAGATCTAATATTCTTCATAGTGAGTGTTTTTGATCTAATATTCTTCATAGTGAGTGTGTTTTACAGATCTAATATTCTTCCTAGTGAGTGTGTTTTACAGATCTAATATTCTTCCTAGTGAGTGTGTTTGCAGTCTGGATCCCATCAGCTGGAGGGCATTCTACAGTGACACAGAAGACCACGAAGGAGCCTCTGAAATCCCCAAGGCTGTTGTGGTAACGGCAGAAATGAAACTACTGTGTTGAAAAGGCATTCACTACACTATACTACAGCCAAGACAGAACATGAGCAGGTCTTCTTTCTTGGATTTAGCGCAAACATGCGTCAGATTTAGTCTGCATGCCACAAGAATGGCTGCTCTGCCTCCACGCCTCTCTCTCTCTCTCTCTGTCACACACACACTCTCACTCACACACACACACAAGTATTAGATTAAGAGCAGTTACAGGGTGGGCATGAGTTTGTGCGGGATTAGACAAAACAGCTGTCAAGACACAAACTGTAAAATACTAGCATTCACATGGTATTCACACCTGCCAATCTAGGGCGTTTTCTCTGAAAGACTACGGAACAGAAAATGAACACATTATAATGGTGAGGTTTGGATACCAGTGAAAGGCCATGGAGATTATGTTACTTTCACATTCTTCAGGAATCTCTATAATAGGTAAGGTAAGGGATAATGTATTGTCCGGAGGTCATTATCCAAAAATAAATCCCGACGGGGCGAACAGCACCCCGACGCGCTCCAAAATACCTCTTTTTAATGATTTAGTGGCCGTTTCGTGATTTCTGCTAAGAAAAAATAGTTTTTCAAGCAAATAGATCTTTTAAGTTTCAGGTGTTGCGTAGCAACCCATTATTTGCTGACTTCAAATTACAATGAGTCTGTTGCGTTAAATGACCGGACTACTTGCGGAATGATATGAAAGATGTGAATTAAAAGCACAAAACCCGTTGCCAATGACAGCGGTCAATCTTTTCGCAGCGGTGAATATCAGGAAATATTCACCGGCGAACGTTGGGATGGCCCATTCAAATCAACGGAACTTTTTGGAACATTCTGAAGAGCCGTATAATAAGAAATAAATAATTGACAGAATGAGAGAGAACCCAGGCTGGAATATCTTCATCTCGGGCCAGCAGCTATCTTCAAATCTTGTGAAACAATTAGTATGGTACCAGAAGGAACGCATCTCGTAGCCGTGCAGAGATCTTTCCTACCTAGCACCTCCGAACTTGGCAGCCATGCCGTGCGTTGCGGAGAAACATTACAGGTTTCAAGAGCCCCTTCAGACAGGAACTGGACCTGGAGAGAACTGAGCCCCTTCAGACAGGAACTGGGTCTGGAGAGGATAACTTGAGCCACAAATCTTTCCACCTTCCTGCCCAGGACAGAGTTAAGCGACAAATGGCTCTTAACATTAAACACCTATTCAGAGTCAGGGGCGAGAGAGTAAACAGAGTGACAAGACTAACTCCAGATTCAGTGGCGTGCACACTCTCACACACACACACTCCACACACACACACTCACACACTCCACACTCTCACACACTCGAGTCCTCACGCCGACAGATCCCTGGACGCCCCCACCTGGCACGCTCATCTCGCTGGTCTGCTCACACACACACACACACACGCACTCGCGCTCATCTCGCTGGTCTGCTCACACAGGGCCTTACACAGTCATGTCTGTAGTGGTCATTTGTGCAGGGGAGCAGTGTGTGTGTGTGTGTGTGTGTGTGTGTGTGTGTGTAGGGGAGCAGTGTGTGTGTGTGTGTGCAGGGGAGCAGGGGTTTAACGGTCTGCTGGCTGACTGTTTAGTGGTCTGTCTCATTGTCTCTCTCTGCAACAGGCAGCTGTGAGTGTCTTGTAAACCAAGTGTCTGGCAGAGCCCTCATCTGGGCCTGTGAGGAGAGGAGAGGAGAGGAGAGGAGAGGCCTCATCTGGGCCTGTGAGGAGAGGAGAGGAGAGGCCTCATCTGGGCCTGTGAGGAGAGGAGAGGAGAAGTGGAGAGAGGAGAGGAGAGGAGGAGTGGAGAGGAGAGGAGAAGTGGAGAGAAGAGAGGAGAGGAGAGGAGAGGAGAGGAGCGGAGCGGACTCATCTGGGCCTGTGAGGAGAGGAGAGGAGGAAGAGGAGAGGCCTCATCTGGGCCTGTGAGGAGAGGAGAGGAGAGGAGAGGAGAGGCCTCATCTGGGCCTGTGAGGAGAGGAGAGGAGAGCCCTCATCTGGGCCTGTGAGGAGAGGAGCGGAGAGGAGGAGAGGAGGGAGAGGAGAGGTGTGGAGAGGAAAGGAAAGGAGAGGAGGGAGAGGAGCGGAGAGAAGAGAAGAGAAGAGAAGAGAAGAGAAGAGTGGAGAGGAGAGGAGAGGAGAGAGATCTGCAACAGGTGCGAGCGAGGAGGACCACAAAGGGTGGAGATGTTGCTCTTGGATAACTTCAATCTAAGAGGGCAATTTGATGCAGCAAAAACAGTTCCAACAGTTCAGAGACTGTAGTGTACAATATTGAATCCCCAACCTTGTAGGTAACACTTCTGATGAACACGCCCTGATGGTCAGTCATCATCATCATTATCATCATCCCACATCTAGCACTCTCTCTCTGTCTATAGACAGACAGACAGACAGACAGACAGACAGACAGACAGACAGACAGACAGACAGACAGACAGACAGACAGACAGACAGACACACACACACACACACAGTCTCTCTGTCTGTCTATAGGCACAGCCTCTCTCTCTCTCTGTCTATAGGCACAGCCTCTCTACCTCTATAGGCACAGCCTCTCTCTCTCTCTCTCTCTGTCTATAGGCACAGCCTCTCTCTCTCTCTCTGTCTATAGACACAGCCTCTCTCTCTGTCTATAGACACAGCCTCTCTACCTCTATAGGCACAGCCTCTCTCTCTCTCTCTGTCTATAGGCACAGCCTCTCTCTCTGTCTATAGACACAGCCTCTCTATCTGTCTATAGACACAGCCTCTCTCTCTCTCTCTCTCTGTCTATAGGCACAGCCTCTCTCTCTCTCTGTCTATAGGCACAGCCTCTCTATCTCTCTGTCTATAGGCACAGCCTCTCTATCTCTCTGTCTATAGGCACAGCCTCTCTCTCTCTCTCTGTCTATAGGCACAGCCTCTCTCTCTCTCTGTCTATAGGCACAGCCTCTCTCTCTCTCTGTCTATAAACACAGCCTCTCTCTCTCTGTCTATAGACACAGCCTCTCTCTCTCTGTCTATAGACACAGCCTCTCTCTCTCTGTCTATAGACACAGCCTCTCTCTCTGTCTATAGGCACAGCCTCTCTCTCTCTCTGTCTATAGACACAGTCTCTCTCTCTCTCTGTCTATAGGCACAGCCTCTCTCTCTCTATAGGCACAGCCTCTCTACCTCTCTCTCTCTGTGTCTATAGGCACAGCCTCTCTCTCTCTCTGTCTATAGGCACAGCCTCTCTCTCTCTCTGTCTATAGACACAGCCTCTCTCTCTCTGTCTATAGGCACAGCCTCTCTCTCTCTCTGTCTATAGACACAGTCTCTCTCTCTCTCTCTGTCTATAGGCACAGCCTCTCTCTCTCTATAGGCACAGCCTCTCTACCTCTCTCTCTGTGTCTATAGGCACAGCCTCTCTCTCTCTCTGTCTATAGACACAGTCTCTCTCTCTCTCTCTCTATAGGCACAGCCTCTCTACCTCTCTCTCTCTGTGTCTATAGGCACAGCCTCTCTCTCTCTATAGGCACAGCCTCTCTACCTCTCTCTGTCTATAGGCACAGCCTCTCTCTACCTCTCTCTGTCTATAGGCACAGCCTCTCTCTCTGTCTATAGGCACAGCCTCTCTCTCTCTATAGGCACAGCCTCTCTACCTCTCTCTGTCTATAGGCACAGCCTCTCTCTACCTCTCTCTGTCTATAGGCACAGCCTCTCTCTCTGTCTATAGGCACAGCCTCTCTCTCTCTATAGGCACAGCCTCTCTACCTCTCTGTCTATAGGCACACAGCCCAGATGCCTCACTCACACATCTGTGACGTTGACTCCCCTTCATTCTCTTTGTGAGTCAATCACATAAATACACACACCTGTGGATGATGACACCTCTCTGCACCATCCCCCCCACACACACACGCACGCACACACAGACACACACGCAAATGAACATGCACGCACACACACACACGCACGCACGGACACACACACACACACACACACACACACACACACACACACACACACACACACACACACACACACACACACACACACACACACACACACACACACACGCAAATGAACATGCATGCATACACACACGGACGGGCACGCACGCACACACGGACGGACACACACACAGACACAAGAAGGAAAAACACAAGCTTGTATTCTCCCTTTTTTATTATGTGAAATAGGTCTTTTTTTTATATAAACTTATAAAACAAATCTGGAAGATCCTTTAAATACAGCTTATCTGTACAAGGGTATTTGTGCACAGGTTTCTGCAGGGCTTAGCATGGTTCTCAGTCAAAGCCACAAAGCGATTGTTAGCTTGGCCTTGAGGGGGAGAGTCAGTCCGTCCGTCCGTGCGTGGGCCGTGGGCCGAGGGCCGAGGGCCGAGGGCCGTGCAGAAAGACAAGCAGCAGGAGAACAGGGAGGGCTGATGACGCTCTTAATGGCTTTGACTCTTCACTAGACTGTGTTATCATCATGTTAACTCTTGGAACACTCAGCTCTTTCACAGTAAATGGATTCAGCATTGCGTGCCAAGTTAAGACAAAACGTGTTTTTTTTTTTCTCCCCCCGTTCTTTCTTCTCGTGTCGTTTGTTTGTTTTCTTCTTCACTCGCAGGCACACACACACACACGCACACACACACGCACACACACACACGCACACACACACGCACACACACACGCACACACACACACACACACGCACACACACACGCACGCACAACAACAGACACCAATCAGGCACCAGGCACCAATCTCTTCACCTGTTGAGCTTCCTGTGGAAACTCATTCACTCTCTGTGTCTGTGTCTCTCTCTCTCTCTCCCTCTCCCTCTCTCTCTCTCTCTCTCTTTCAAAAAAAGAAAACTCCGCAGGGTGAACCCCCTTCCTTCACAGATCTGGAGAGCTCCCCTGCGGCTCCATGGAACAGATTCATGTATTCGCTCATGTCTCCCACTTTCAGCCAGCAAGTGGTGGCAGTATGGGGAAGATAACTAAAGAATCTGGGATGTGATTTTGAAGGGGGGGGGGGGGGGGGGGGCACCCGTGTGATCACGACCCACTCACCCCTCACACTCCCAGTAACACTGTTGAAGGTCTTCAGACTAAACCAGGGAAATGAGAGTGGGCCAGAGAAAAACAAGGACCTTGACAGAACTTCATACCTCTATGAAATCTTAAATCCCTTTTTAAATCCTTAGCAGAGAAAGCATAACTGAAGAAAACCGACACTGCCACACTTGAGCAGGCGCCTCTGAAACCTTCACCACCAACACAGTGGTCAAACCCAGCACATGGCACCAGTACTCTCCTCGTAACAGACATCTCAAGAGTAGAGCATGGAAAAAGGAGAAAAAGCTTTTAAAGTTGTCAAATTAAAACAAAGGAAAAAGGAAAATAAATAAATAATGGAGAGGAATAAAAAAAAGAAACAGAGGCTATAGATTCAAAGCTAAGGGCACTTCTAGCCTTGCAGGTGGGGTGCTCTTCCTCCTATCTCATCACTGGAGGTAGGTGAGAGAACAGAACTTTCAAAAAACAAACAAAACAAACAAACAAACAAACAAACAAACAAAACAAACCAAACAACAAACAAATCAAATCAACAGAAAATAATAAAAACTTGGTACTCTCCCCAGCTGGCAGTATAAATCTTTCACACGAGCCAAATAAAGTGGCTTGTAGACACTTCTGGGGATCCAGCAACTCCACAGAGAACAGAAGACTATTTTCTGTTTGAACTGAAAGACCAACCAACCAACCAACCAACCAACCAACCAACCAACCAACCAACCAACCACACACACACACACACACAACCTAGTGAACGTCCACCAAGCACATCACGTTCCTCTAATGAAAAACCAACCAACGGAAACCCATAGTGTGCACTCTCTCTGCTCTGCTCACCAATGGACACCCATAGTGTGCACTCTCTCTGCTCTGCTCACCAATGGACACCCATAGTGTGCACTCTCTCTCCTCACCAATGGAACACCATAGTGTGCACTCTCTCTCCTCACCAATGGAACACCATAGTGTGCTCTCTGCTCACCAATGGAGACCCATAGTGTGCACTCTGCTCTGCTCACCAATGGAGACCCATAGTGTGCACTCTGCTCGCTGGGGAGCGCTCCTGCACCTTGGAAGCAGCAACGTAAGGCGACTCTACTACAACATCATCATCATCATCTCCTCTTCCTCCTCCTCCTGCAGAAGAGCAGTACAGGACTCCTGGGGAGGAACTCACACATGACACAACACCTGAAAAGAAACTGAGGGAAAGCCTGAAACTCAAGCTTGACAACAAGCATACTTCTTCTTTAAAGACAGCCACTCTTTCTTTCATTCTCCCTTTTTCTTTCATTCTCTCTCTCTCTCATTCTCTCTCCCCTTCAGTCATCTAGTCAGGGTGCTTGTGGAGAGACGAGGGCATCATGTTCTATGCTCTTGCACTAAAGGTCAAAGGTCCCCCAGCACCCTCACCCCCGTAGGCTGCAGACTCCAGCCTCCAGCCCAGCCTGTGGGGGGTGATCGGGGAGGGGGCTGGTGTGGAGCAGGTGGGTTCAAAGCCCTTTCTCCTCCTCTTCACCACCTTCCTCTTTAAATGAGTCTCTGTGCGCCACCCCCACCCCACCCCCACCTCACCCCCGTGCAGGGCGGGGCGGGGCGGGGCGGGGCAGGGCAGGAGAGACGAGGCACTAGATGTAGTCGTCATCGACGGGCTGGCCGCGGGCGTCGCAGTAGTGGATGAAGACCACCACCAGACGCTGGAAGACGCCGCGCCGTGCCTGCCGACGCTCCGAGATCTCCTCGCCGATGGTCTCCATGCAGATGTCGGCCGACAGCTGGCCTTTACGCCGCGGCGCATAGATGGTGGCTGTGAGGGGCAGAGAGAGGAGGAGTGTTAGCCGTGAGATGCTGGCGTGTGCACACACTGAATACAACACTGAGGATGAAGAGGCACACGCAGGGGCGTCCCTCTCTACCTTCAAGAAGCTTTTGAAGACCCAACTCTTCAGAGAGCACCTCCCTTCCTAACTTGCACTTCAGCAGTTACATTCCTGCCTTTTTCCTTTCTAGGTCGTTTTTTTTCTAATTCTCATGTAAAGTAGTATTTATTGTTACACCATGTTTTTTATTGCTCTTAGCTTGACTGTTCTCTCCCTCGTACGTCATTTTGGACAAAAGCGTCTGCTAAATGACTAAATGTAAATACAACACGGAGGATGACGAGGCACCAACATCAAGCCCCCTGGCTTCACTTCCCTGGCAGGAGGGGTGCGGTGTCTAGTAGGACGCTTCAGCAGGGAGGCGGGACTGAGGCACTATCCAAATTAAAACCTCCAACAATTCAATGTCCCCCCAGATGGGTCCCCCCTTATGTGCCGTGGTTCTGCTTAAGGTTCCTTCCTGACTAACAGGGAGTTTTTTCTTGCCCGTGTTGCCATTGTGCTTGCACTAAGGGCTCTGTAAAGCGCCTAGAGACAATTGTATTGTTATGGCGCTATATAAATAAAATTGAATTGAATTCAATGTTTCTCTACTGTGGTGTTTCTATCTGATTATGCCAGTTCAGCAGTCCTGCCAACTATCTGTCTGTCGATGAAGATGTTTCACCCATTGGCACAACAGAAGAACAACATGGCCAGTCCAAAGGTGGCAAGAGCAACTTTAAAGTAGCTAGCGTATAGGCCAAACTAGCCAGTATCATTTCCTTGGTTTACCATTAGGCTAGCATTTGTAATGTTGATTATTGAGCCAATAAATGAGCTTGGATATTTCAAAATGGTTTCTCCACTAGTTTGTTTGCTTGTTTGTTTTCTGAAATGCCCATGACAACCACGTGTGTGTACCAACAGTGCCATGACAACCACGTGTGTGTACCAATAGTGCCATGACAACCACGTGTGTGTACCAATAGTGGAAGTACCCAAGATTACTGGGACTGGTGTGTCGTTACTAAAAAAATAAAGTAGTTCTGTATCAAATTTCATTCTATCTATGTATTTGTGCCTCAGTGTACACACACGATAATGGGAGAATCCCATTTCACTAATACCACGTGATTAAGATGGAAAAGTTTAGCAACTACTCGTTACCAAACCTCCAAAACCAGAAGAAGCACCCGTACTCCCATAGCATGGGCCCCAGTGTTCTGCTAGAGACCTATGAGGGGGCATTAGATATATGACTAAACACTCTAATAACATTAGTGAGGGGTATTAGATATATGACTAAACGCTCTAATAACAGACTATGAGGGGTATTAGATATATGACTAAACGCTCTAATAACATTAGTGAGGGGCATTAGATATATGACTAAACGCTCTAATAACATTAGTGAGGGGTATTAGATATATGACTAAACGCTCTAATAACATTAGTGAGGGGTATTAGATATATGACTAAACGCTCTAATAACAGACTATGAGGGGTATTAGATATATGACTAAACGCTCTAATAACAGACTATGAGGGGTATTAGATATATGACTAAACGCTCTAATAACATTAGTGAGGGGTATTAGATATATGACTAAACGCTCTAATAACATTAGTCAATACCTCCACTCTGGTGGCATACTTCAAGTGGTTATGAGAAATGGATCTTAGGGTGCCAAGAATAGTGAGTAGGTGTACAAGTGAAACTATTACATTAACTTAAAATGTTCCTTACATCAGTAGATTAGAAATCATAAAAAAAAAAAAAACGGCAAAACTAAATAATCAACAACAACAACTCACTGCTTTCATCATCTTCAAAGTCATAGCGTGCATAGCTGTTGGGCTCTGCTGCACGCAACGTCCTGAGCCACGGAAAGTCAGTGATCATGGTGTAAGGGGCTCCGTCCACTGCACCTAGGACAGAGACAACAGGACAGGAAGGACGAGAGGTGGAGAGGTGGTGAGGGCTCCGAGCTTAAAGGATCATGTTTACAATGGAACCAAACAAGGGCTGGAGAGAGAGCAGTGCTCATGGGAAAGCTCTGGATGAGATACGGGCAGTGCTTAAAGTGAATCCATCTCGCTGTTATGACATTAGATTTAGGGAGGTGGAGGGGGGGGGGGCCTTGAGGTCACAATGGTGAGTAGGGTTCCATTAGATTGAGGGAGGTGGAGAGGGGGGGGGGGGCTGTGAGGTCACAATGGTGAGTAGGGTTCTATTTATATTTTACAGGATGTGTGGTGCGCGGGGGGACCCTCAGGCTCTGGCTCCCAGGGGCCCCCAGGGGCTCGGACCCCCACTTCCTCTCACCCTCCAAGGTGTAGATGTCTCTTCCCCAGGGGTAGTTGGGATACTTCTTCACATCCTCTTCCGTCCGCGTGGCCTCCGGGAAAAACTCGTACTTGATGAGTTCCCTGTTGGGGAAATTAAAATAGTTCACATTCGGGGAGGAGGCCTTGATGGAAGACAGTGGAAGTGGCTTTGGCCCAGGATTGTGCTCTGCTGTACTGATCCTGAACTGCTCATCAAACTACCCAGTGGGGGACAGTGGCGCCATCTGCTGGTCACTCTGTGACCTACACACAGACTCCACTTACAATTACTGAAGAATCCGTTTGTTTTTCACTCGCAGACTGCGCCACCTTGAGGTGCTTTGTGTGACGTCACCATCTCTACTATTCAATCCAATTATTATTTTGACTGAACAATTCAAGTTTTTCAAAGCCTGTTGGTCAGGATCCATCAAGCCCTAACAAACCTACATTTCCTCCCAAGCAACTGACTAAATCATGTCAAGACAGAAAATAACCAAAAAAAAATCATTTTCAATGAATTTCAGTTCAAACTGGCCACATTCACACACATGGTCTACATGAGGGCCGATATGAAGCCATGTGCTGATGCTAAATAAGCGGAGCGCTAAGTAAATGAGCTGAACTCTATGTGAATGAGCTGTGTGCTCGATGAAAGGCGTGTTTCCTGTGCAGCTGCTGAGAGCGGGGGGAGTCAGGGGGAGTCAGGGGGCTGATGTCACTCACTGGCTGATGTTGGCGATGGTGTCCATCCAGCTCCGCACGCGCACCTTGTTCCTGACGTTGGGCGGGTTGCTGAACTCGTGGATGATGGCGATGTGGTAGGGGTACGGCCCGCTGAACAGCATCTTCTCCAGGGCCAGGGAGTTGATCTGGAGGGAAACGGAATCATCAGAGTTGGGCTGGGATTCTGCTGGGAAACTTTGGGGATTTTTCAACATGGGCCCTATTTTTCAATCATATAGGGTCCAAACTTTTACTAAAGACAATTCATAGTCGAAATTGGTCCAGTATTGAATTAGAACGCTATAATTGGCAACTGTGAAACGTCATGGGGTAAGCATCTGCGTCAAAGTAAATATTCATTCAATCTTATATAGCGCTTCTCTAAATACCCGAAGTCGCTTTACAGAGTCCAGTGGTCATTCATACACAGTCATACCGGTGGTGGTAAGCTACATCAGTAGCCACAGCTGCCCTGGGGCAGACTGACAGAAGCATGGCTGCCAATCAGTGCCTACGGCCCCTCCGACCACCACCACCAACATTCATTCATATTCATATATATATATAAACCACTTGGTTACGCCACGGATCGGCTCATAATGTTGCTCAACATGGATAGGGTCCCCACACAGATAGACCTGTGTCTGTTTACCTCAATAACTGTAACTGTTTCAGGTTGTACTATTTAGGACTTCCCCAACCCAGTCCCTTACATGGTTACCATATCCTCATTTTCACATGTACAGCCATTGACGGTGTGAGGCAGTACTGCAAGATGTTAATGTACTATGTGAAGTATCTTCACCAGGAGACTGGTCACATGTTGCCACCAATCAGTAACAAACAAACAAACAAACAAACAATCCTTATCATATCTAGTCATCTGTTAAACATGTGGGACATGAGCAGGTGTGTGTGTGTGCTCTTGAGGATGAGCAGGTGTGTGTGTGCTCTTGAGGATGAGCAGGTGTGTGTGTGTGTGTGTGCTCTTGAGGATGAGCAGGTGTGTGTGTGTGTGTGTGCTCTTGAGGATGAGCAGGTGTGTGTGTGCTCTTGAGGATGAGCGTGTGTGTGTGTGTGTGTGCTCTTGAGGATGAGCAGGTGTGTGTGTGCTCTTGAGGATGAGCGTGTGTGTGTGTGTGTGCTCTTGAGGATGAGCGTGTGTGTGTGTGTGTGTGCTCTTGAGGATGAGCAGGTGTGTGTGTGCTCTTGAGGATGAGCGTGTGTGTGTGTGTGTGCTCTTGAGGATGAGCAGGTGTGTGTGTGCTCTTGAGGATGAGCAGGTGTGTGTGTGTGCTCTTGAGGATGAGCAGGTGTGTGTGTGTGTGTGTGTGCTCTTGAGGATGAGCAGGTGTGTGTGTGCTCTTGAGGATGAGCGTGTGTGTGTGTGTGTGTGCTCTTGAGGATGAGCAGGTGTGTGTGTGCTCTTGAGGATGAGCGTGTGTGTGTGTGTGTGCTCTTGAGGATGAGCGTGTGTGTGTGTGTGTGTGTGTGTGTGTGTGTGTGTGTGTGTGCTCTTGAGGATGAGCAGGTGTGTGTGTGCTCTTGAGGATGAGCAGGTGTGTGTGACATGAGCAGGTGTGTGTGACATGAGCAGGTGTGTGTGTGCTCTTGATGATGAGCAGGTGTGTGTGTGCTCTTGAGGATGAGCAGGTGTGTGTGACATGAGCAGGTGTGTGTGACATGAGTGTGTGTGTGACATGAGCAGGTGTGTGTGACATGAGCAGGTGTGTGTGACATGAGCAGGTGTGTGTGTGCTCTTGATGATGAGCAGGTGTGTGTGTGCTCTTGATGATGAGCAGGTGTGTGTGTGCTCTTGAGGATGAGCAGGTGTGTGTGACATGAGCAGGTGTGTGTGACATGAGCAGGTGTGTGTGACATGAGCAGGTGTGTGTGACATGAGCAGGTGTGTGTGACATGAGCAGGTGTGTGTGACATGAGCAGGTGTGTGTGTGCTCTTGATGATGAGCAGGTGTGTGTGTGCTCTTGAGGATGAGCAGGTGTGTGTGACATGAGCAGGTGTGTGTGACATGAGTGTGTGTGTGACATGAGCAGGTGTGTGTGACATGAGCAGGTGTGTGTGACATGAGCAGGTGTGTGTGCTCTGATGATGAGCAGGTGTGTGTGTGCTCTTGATGATGAGCAGGTGTGTGTGTGCTCTTGAGGATGAGCAGGTGTGTGTGACATGAGCAGGTGTGTGTGACATGAGCAGGTGTGTGTGACATGAGCAGGTGTGTGTGACATGAGCAGGTGTGTGTGACATGAGCAGGTGTGTGTGACATGAGCAGGTGTGTGTGACATGAGCAGGTGTGTGTGTGCTCTTCAGAGGGTCTGACCTGCTGCATGAGCAGGTGTGTGACATGAGCGTGTGTGTGTGTGTGTGTGCTCTTGAGGATGAGCAGGTGTGTGTGTGACATGAGCAGGTGTGTGTGTGCTCTTGAGGGGGTCTGACCTGCTGCATGAGCAGGTGTGTGTGACATGAGCGTGTGTGTGTGTGTGTGTGCTCTTGAGGATGAGCAGGTGTGTGTGTGACATGAGCAGGTGTGTGTGTGTGCTCTTGCGGGGGTCTGACCTGCTGCATGAGCAGGTGTGTGTGACATGAGCAGGTGTGTGTGTGTGCAGGTGTGTGTGTGTGCTCCTGAGGGGGTCTGACCTGCTGCATGGGTCTCATGTATATGATGCGGTTCCGTTCCGGAGGCATGCGTAGGATCTGATCCAGGACCTGCTCCATGTCCAGCTTCTTGCACTGAGCGTAGTCGAAGCGGTTCACGATGGGGGCGTTCTCCACCTTCAGGTGCTTCAGCACTCGGCAGCGGGTGGCTGGAGATGCAGGAACACATGGGTAGGTTAAGGCTGCTAAATGGTCATTGACACACTATCGACACTTTTGCACTCGTCACTTACATACACTGTCACTTTCAAATTACTGCTCGTACTTACACTTACATACTGTCTCTTGCACTACAAATACATATTTATCAGAATTATTGCACTACCTGCTACTCCCAGTTGTCTGTAGTATAGTTTATTACATGTTACTATATGTGTATTATATGTTATATGTATATATGTTAGTATTATATGTATAGGTTGTTATATGTTTAGCATATTGTATTGTTTATGTATCTTGTATATTTAGTAAGGTTATTATATGTTATTACATGTAAATTATGTTCAGAGTACTTGTACAGAGTGTGTGTCATGTTATGTTATATTATGTTTGCTATGTTATGCTATGGTAGGTTGTTCTGTGGTGCCTTGTCCTAAGAATTTCAGTGCCCAGTCTGACCCTGTGTCATTCTGTGCATCTGTCAATAAAAAAAACTTGTAACTTGTTGTGTTTTGGTATTTAAGGAAGTTATGGTATTTTGGTATTTAGTTGAAGTGTTTTGGTATTTAGTTAAAGTGCTTTGGTATTTGGCTAAAGTGTTTTGGCATTTAGTTAAAGTGTTTTGGTATTTAGTTAAAGTGTTTTGGTATTTAGTTAAAGTGTTTTGGTATTTGGCTAAAGTATTTTGGTATTTGGTTTAAGTGTTTTGGCATTTAGTTAAAGTGTTTTGGTATTTAGTTAAAGTGTTTTGGTATTTGGCTAAAGTATTTTGGTATTTGGTTATAAAGTATTTTGGTATTGATGGAAATTGATATTACCATTAATTTATAGACTTACATTGCATTGCAGGCATGTTCTCCTGTGTTTGTGTGTGTGTGTGTGCCATGTCTATTGATAGTCTTAGTACACCTTTGTTTAAAGGCCCCAGCAGACATCCCCCTGCCCCAGGTGGAGGAATACACATTGTCCACCATTTTGGGCCTGTGTGTGTTCCTCCATAAGAAAATCCCCTCCCACTCACCTCCCCTTCCCAACCTTGACCTGTAGAACCTTCCCCAATGTTGACCTATCACCCCCAAGGTATCCTCCCATGATTGACTGGTATTTAACCTGTAACACTGTGAGGCTCTTTAGTCTTTGCCTGCCTCTACTTGATGTTGGTTTTGACTCCCTGCAGGAGCACCTTGAAATACACCTCCAGAAACCTTTGATTCGCCTCGTGGTCCTTTGTCTAGAAGAGTGTCGGCCTAAGTAACCCCGTCACATGGTCCTTCGCGCTGGTATAGATATTAAATCTATCCGAATACAGAAAGGGGAACCAAGCCGACGCTAAAGCATTGTGAACGGGACAGGTAAGCGATTTACGCTAATTCTGTGTGCGGAAAACTGTTTGAGAGTGAGAGACAGAGAGGATAGATATATATTAAGTCGAGAAAGATACATTTTACTCTCTACACATCCGGCGCTACGGCGAACGGCGTAAAGGCATCGAATTCCAAGTAGTCCCGCTACAATTGTTATTTCAGCGTTGTAGACGCGTGCTTTACGAGCACAGCGGCGGACGTTGTCCTTAGGCGGGGTAGCGCGTGTTATACAAAGCACAGCAGCAGCCGTCCTAGATTGGGAGGCGCTAGTGTCTAGACTATACACTGTGTCTGAGAGATTCGGTGGGCTCCGGGTTGTCGCGCCATACAAAACAGAGATAAGTCTCCCATCGAAAAACCTCTCAAATCGGGGTAGCTAGTTGGACCTGTACGAATGTGATAGAGAGCTCTCATCTGCCAAGCGATTTTCTGCACACAGGAAAAAGTCCCGTTCGCTAAATTGACCTATAGTGTTATTATTACGACCACAGCGAATCAATATTTTGGCGGTCTGTTTCAAGCGTGCTGTGTTGTGTTTAACTTTGTTGTCTGGTCAAAGCAAAATCTTGGTCTGATTTAATATGGCTGCTTTAAAAACTGCCCCTGCTACTACTGTATCTTTGGCGCGCTTTGTTCTGGAGACCCAAAAGAAAAGATGTGATAAGATGATAAAAGATGGCTGGAAGGCCATCTGGGGCGTTAGACGGAGTTTGGAGTGGTGGTCTGATTTAAAATGCGAGAAGAAAAAGGCAAAATATGGAATGTATTTATGTGCTATGTTGATTAATCAGCAAAATGGTGTGTTAATGGGAATTAACGGCAAACCGATATGCAGAGCAGCATTTGGATGCAGTTGTGGAGTCCACTACCAAATATTGGGGATTGTTGAACATGGTTCAAGATCGCCCGCCGTTGTTGCTTGATGTAAAGAACTGGGCCGGTTGGTTGGACGGGGTAGTCAAACAGTCCACTTCTGTAGGCTACCCTGTTCTAGCCGCGGGTGCTGGTATTTCAATTGCCGCTGTTCAATCAGACGCTACTCCACCTCCCGCCTATGCCCCTAACTTTTGTAATGTTTCTGCTCTCCCATGCGCATTGTTTCTGGTCCGCAGATTTTGAACGCTCCAGTTCAATATTTCCAGGGACACGAAACCAACTGTGAACACTTATTCAAACTCACAGTCTATTGCAAAATTATCATCATTGTTTTTAAAGATTTCAAAGATATAATACGAGAATCGTCTGGAAAATGGCTTTGCCAGCTTTGTTGATTAAATGCAGTCAGGCATGCTGAGAAAGAACCATTAATAATAATATAATAACAAAACTTTATTTATATAGCACCTTTTCATGCAAAAGAATGCAGCTCAAAGTGCTTGGCATTCTTTGATTATGTTAAGCGTCTGAAGATCGCCATAGACATTACTGTGAGGTAAAGGCGATTGGACTGTGACCCTGGATTCTGATGTGGTGATTCCATACTGCAGTTTCTGGGCTTAATTCTGAACTTAAGACTCCATATTTTAACACACTACCCCCATCAACAGATGGCTTGAATTCATACAGTGGGGCCCAGCGAGGTGATATCAGCTTAGCTGAGAAAAGGCACTATCAAACGGTGTCGGCCACACGCATAGCTGCGGTGGATCAGGTAACGTCCCCAATCCCCATGCAATTAACAGCCCCTTCTGCCATGTCTACTCCCGCAGGGAACACATCGCATGGCAACCCCCCTACGCGAGGACAACTGCCATGGGTGCAAAACAGGAGGGGCACTGGGTTAACAAATGTCCTGATAAAGATACCTGGATACCGTAATAAGCGGAATTCAAAACCGTAGACAGGCCTTTAACAGGGATGCTAAGCTTATGGAACAAAATGCGCGGAATTCTTTGCTGCTATGAACCGTTAAGATCAGCCAGCATAAAATCAGTGACTTCTGCTTCAGAGGTAGTACTCTTTAGTCCCCATATCCCAGCTCTCCTCGGAAGACAGCTTTCTCGTGCATACCGAGCCATCGGTAAGAGATACATGTAAACCCACTATTGACGAACACTCAATTTGCGCAATTTAGATGGCCAGGTTACAGCAAACTCAGTCCCATCTCCCCACGGGTTTCTGCAATTTTGGGCGGACCCTGCCAAGAGGGGTCCATAATAGGTAATGATATTCTCCATCAAAGTGAAGCTAAGATTTTGCTTGATGTCGCTGAAATTGACCCCCCCACCTCCCCCTTTATATAGGTAAACGCAACCCTAACGTGGCATCGGTGGGCGCTCCAGCTCCATCCCCCAGCCACACGTTGATCGTCACACATTTCCCTGACCCCTCCGCGCTTTTAACGAGTCTAACAGTCATATTATGTTTTCAGCCTTAGATATATCTAACGGTCTTATCATTCTTTGCCGTTTACTGCTGAATCCATCCCCATATTCATCAAATTGTCGCTGAAGTCAGTTGTTAGTGTTGTTAACTCGTGTGCACCTTCTTGTATTCTGCAATATTGTGATGATTTATTGATAGCATCCCCAAACAAAGTGCATGATGTGCCAACTCCTAATTCGACTTTTAAAGCCATCGACGACTGCGGGAGTCAAACTGAATCTCCGCAAAGTTCAGGTTAGTTTATCTGAAATTACTGTGTCACTGATTGGTAGCCATGGTCGAGCCCCCTTGCTAGAACGAATTAAATCCTACAGGTGACAATGGTTAATCAACAGGCGCCGACCACAAATTTAAATAACAGCGATTATGTTTTTCCACACAGTCCTTTCTTATGGCCTTGTTTGGAAAAAGAGGGGATACTTGGCAGACTTGACGACTACAGACACCGATTAGTCACGCCAGCAAAATCACGACTCGATTGTTTTCACAAGTACCGCACAAACTGGCACTATGTAAAACCACCGCACAGTGAATAATAGCAATGAACAAGAGGGGAACGATCAAGCAGACATAGCAGTCAATATAGGCGTCTCTGCATTAGTTACCGACTTAGTGTCTGAAATTATTTTCTGTAACCCTCCAAAATGACCACTTCAAAGCTTTTGCCTTCCAGCATAGAACAGATGATAAAAATCAATTTGATCTGGAATGTCAATACAAAGCTAACATTGGTGATAAAGTAATGGTCCAGAACATTGGCGTGCTTAAGCCTCTCCAAGCAAAATTTAAGGGACCTTTCCCAGTAATGTTGGCCACTCCCACATCTGTGTTAGTGGACACAGGGAAGTCAACATTTAAATGGTACCATCTTTCCCAGACCAAGAGATTGCCTGACTAACCGCCGGCTAAATGTTAAATGTTGCATGTTTGTACTAACTTACTACTTATGACGGTCATACCTGATGTGTAAGTAGGTCTGGTATGGCCATGCTCGTCGTTATGTTCATGTCCCATGGGTTGTCTGTGTCTATTGTGAAATGTACTGTATTACCCTGTGAATCTGCCTGTGTCAACCAGTGCTCTGCTCTGCCAAACGCCTCTGCTGCGCATACTGTCACGTGTTTCCTGTCTCCTCAGATACTGTCCGGACGTGGATGCACCCAGGCTGCTGCACCGACCCCATCCCCATCATCTGGGTCCCGAGAGCGCATCGCAGACCAGGAGGATCCTACCATCACCTCCTGACCGCCACAGTCGCACCCAGGCTGCTGCAACGACCCCATCCTCATCATCTGGGTCCCGAGAGCACATCACAGACCAGGAGGATTCTACCAACACCCCCTGACCATCCCAGTCGCACCCAAGGCGCGGTTACACGAGGTCCTACCATCAACCACGGACTTCCTTCGACCCCTTCTCCAATCTGGACATTGCCTGCATTACCACTCCATGAACTGAATTGCCCTTGAATGTTTAGGCTCATATATGTCAATATAGTAGTCTGTGCAGGGAAAGGGTATATTTTGGTAAATTGGGTTGGTGGATGCGCAACTATCACTCACAGCTTAACATAAGAGCTGCTGCAACACAGAGCTGCAGAAGAATTTCCCCTCAAAAAGAACAGAGGTTTCGCTTCTGCCTGTGAGAGAAAGGGCTAACATCCTTTTTGTGACCAACCCTCAAAAGAGACGCGATTATTTGCCTCCATTTAATGCAGGGGGTCTGACACATTCCCCACATCTATTTCACTCCCTTTGTTTCCAAATATTTAATTTATTTGACGTCTGGTCAGCCATGGAATACCATAGTAATTATCCCCTATGTCTGTTGTGTTTGGCACTCCTCCCTGCCCATGCTCATAGCTACCATGAAAACTTGGCTGTTGGGATGGTGGGTGACTGCGCAGACCCTTTAGATTATACTAACTGTTGGATCTGCCGGAATATGCCCTCAGGTTACACTGATGCCCGTCCCATATAACCTTGGAGACGTCCAAGGGAGTGTGGGCACCGGTATCAGGCCTGGTAAGTGTCTTCCTGGCTATCACAGTTATCTTAGCGTTCTACAAGACAATGGAATGTCTCTGTATTAAAGTCACCGCCATCCCCTCCAAGCCAGTTACTGCTCAGGCCATTGCCTCTGGGTCAAATCCCCAGCGTAGAAACATTGCATAGGTGTGGACATGGCAGAGGGGAGTCTCATGCACCTGTGGTAGCTGTATGTTATAGTCTTAAGATGTGAATATTTACATATTCAAATAGGGGACTGATGGAAATTGATATTACCATTAATTTATAGACTTACATTGCATTGCAGGCATGTTCTCCTGTGTTTGTGTGTGTGTGTGTGCCATGTCTATTGATAGTCTTAGTACACCTTTGTTTAAAGGCCCCAGCAGACATCCCCCTGCCCCAGGTGGAGGAATACACATTGTCCACCATTTTGGGCCTGTGTGTGTTCCTCCATAAGAAAATCCCCTCCCACTCACCTCCCCTTCCCAACCTTGACCTGTAGAACCTTCCCCAATGTTGACCTATCACCCCCAAGGTATCCTCCCATGATTGACTGGTATTTAACCTGTAACACTGTGAGGCTCTTTAGTCTTTGCCTGCCTCTACTTGATGTTGGTTTTGACTCCCTGCAGGAGCACCTTGAAATACACCTCCAGAAACCTTTGATTCGCCTCGTGGTCCTTTGTCTAGAAGAGTGTCGGCCTAAGTAACCCCGTCAGTATTTTGTTAAAGTGTTTTGGTATTTGGCTAAAGTATTTTGTTAAAGTATTTTGGTATTAAGTTAAAGTGTTTTGGTATTTAGTTAAAGTGTTTTGGTATTTATTTAGCTAAAGTGTTTTGGTATTTAGTTAAAGAATTTTGGTATTTAGCTAAAGTGTTTTGGTATTTAGTTAAAGTGTTTTGGTATTTTGTTAAAGTGTTTTGTTATTTTGTTAAGGTATTTTGGTATTTAGTTAAAGTGTTTTGGTATTTAGTTAAGGTATTTAGCACAGTGAATGGATAAAATGTTTCTAAATAATATCCACTATTGGCTAAATAAACATAAATGTCTTGACTGAAGCAGGCTGTTTGCCCAGCATAATCATACTTGTTACCATGGCAACACTCGCGACAGTAATGGACCACAGGCTAATCGTGGAACCAGTTGACTGTGATGACTGAAATTGGCATTAGAAAGGGCCTGTTCTGTTCTGAACATAACTCTATATTGGAGCCAACAGGAGTGGAAGAATCAAACACTATACAATTCATCTGTATGAATCCACTCCTGGGGAGATAATGGCCCTGCACTTTGTGTCAAATATTATACATCCAACGTGTGGACTGTTCTCGTCCTTCTTAAGGTTCATTGTTGATTGACTATGTGATCCAGGATGGTACTCACCGTGCACAAACATCATCTTGGGGCAGTCTCGGAGCACCAGGTCCGTGATCCCACAGTTAGTGAGGGTTATTCCAACCAGGTTTTTGGACTTTAGTGTGAGCACCTTCAGGGCAGAAGAGAGCGCGGGCACATGTGAATCCCTCGTTCAGCAGACAGGGCAGTGAGGAAAAGGAGGCTGAGGATGAAGAGGGCACTCACCTGCACGTGGTCGTCTTCGGTCACCGGGTCGCTGGTGCTGGTGGACTTGTCTGCTGTGCGTTTCCTCTTGACGGTGACCCGAGCCTTTGGTTTCGATAGCTCTACGCATGACAAATGTACAATACGGTACAACAATCAACCTTCAACCGACGTTTAGCAAGATGATCCTCCAAGTTGAACATTATAAGGCCTGTTCTAGTGCCTTGTCACACGATCTAGTTCGGCAAATTAAGCAGATGCTATTTTGGCCCACAAACATTATTGGAGTATCCAATTTAAAGAGGCATTACACAGTTTTTATATCAGAAACTAGCAAGATAACTAGAACCAACAGATTTGCTTTACAAACATCAACAGCAGCACAAGTTAAACATACATAGAGTTGTAACTAATTGAACAGAAAGTCAAACACAGTAGACACACACAGTTGTTTGGTCTGTATTGTGAACCCGTTTGTCTTTGCTTCAGTTCTGCTCTGTCTGGGCAGTAAGGAGGACCTCTGAGAGCTCACCTGACTCTGACACCAGGGGTACTGCGGAGAGCCGGCTGCGGGAGCGCGTGATTGGTCGCCGGGGCCCCCCGCCCAGGAACCTGTGCAGCCGCTCCTCCTCGTCCAGGTCGTCTGACGCTAGGGACACGCCTCCTCCCGTGTGCCTGCCGCCCGTCCTGCCAGCGCCCTGATCCGCTGGCCCGTCCGCCCTCGCCTGGCCGCCCTCCTCCGGGCTCCCGCCCTGCCGCGCCTCGTCCTGACTGTCGGCGTCTTCCCTCCAGCGGATGGAACCCACGTAGGCCCCTGCACCCGGCACCTGGCCGGCGCCCCCCGTGTTCCGCTCCGGGGCCTCCGTGGCGGCCTTCATGTCCGCTTTGATCTGCTCGCTGGTCACCTGGCAACCCTTCTCACAGCTGGGCTCCTGAGGAGGCGGGCCTCGCCGGCGCAGAGGCGTCTTTCCTTTACCTGGACGGGCACAGACAGCCAATCACAGACAGCCAATCACAGACAGCCAATCACAGACAGCCAATCACAGACAGCCAATCACAGACAGCCAATCACACACAGGAAACAACTACACCAGAGCAAGCCTATTACATCACGTTTCACTTCACAACCCAGTGGCGCGACACCCAGTGCTACAGCGGCCAATCAAATTAGAGCAAACCCCAAAAGAGACCAATCACAGCCTTAACACCACCGCAGAGTTGCGTAATCCTGAACTCTAGGGGGATGGGATGGGATGGGACAGGACGGGACGGGATGGGATGGGACGGGACGGGATGTACTCACTGCTGAGGGGGGCTGGGGCGTCTGGGGTGGAGCTCTTTGGCCTGCTGCTGTCCGGCTCGGCGTAGGAGGGTCTCGACGGGCCAGGAGGCGGAGCCTGCACCCGAGCCTTCTCCTGCTCCTCCTCATCCTCGCTGTCCGAGTCCAGCACCTCCACGGGCTGCTTCTTCACTGAAGACGCCATCCCACTGGGACCTGCAGGACAGAGAGGGTGAGAAGAGACAGAGGTGTGTGTGTGTGTGTGTGTGTGTGTGTGTGTGTGTGTGTGTGTGTGTGTGTGTGTGTGTGTGTGTGTGTGTGTGTGGGCGTGTGTGTGTGGGCGTGTGTGTGTGGGCGTGTGTGTGTGTGTGTGTGTGTGTGGGCGTGTGTGTGGGCGTGTGTGTGGGCGTGTGTGCGGGCGTGTGTGCGGGCGTGTGTGCGCGCGTGTGCGCGCGCGTGTGCGCGCGCGTGTGGCGTGTGTGCGCGCGTGTGCGCGGGCGTGTGTGTGGCGTGTGGGCGTGTGTGTGGGCGTGTGGCGTGTGTGTGGCGTGTGTGCGTGTGTGTGTGTGTGGCGTGTGTGCGTGTCCCTCTGACCTGCTTGCTCCTCGTCGCCCCCTGCAGGGCGAGCGGCCTGGCTGCGCCCGGAAGAGCTCTGCTCCGCTGCATCAGCGACCTCCATCACCACTGGGTCGGGTGCAGCGTTCTCCTGCACCACCACCCCGTCCATGCCACGGAGGTCTGCACAGGAACAGGCACACGGATTTACACAATAATAATAATAATAATAATAATAATTAATTTAATTTGTAATGCACTCTTCATTCAGAAGAATCTCAGAGTGCCACAAAGAAATGTGACGCGCAAGTACAGTAGCCAACACATCGATATGATCTATCCTAAGTGCTACACTATTTGGGTGGTGAACAATGTATGTTACAAGGGAATACGGTCATCATTCTGAAGATGACCAGGGGCTAGGCTACAACAGGGGCCAACTCCAAGTTTGGGGTAAAGCTCCTGTGGTTTAGAAAATAAACAATGACTCGAATCCCAACACACAGTCAAACTGACATCCTGCCTGTGGTCCACACCAGGGCCATGTCTCTTCACGGCTGCCATCATGGTAGAATAGAAACCAAAGAGTTCCAGCTAGTCCTAACACCCATCCTCTAACGGGGAGGAGGGACACGGGCGCCTACCCTCAGGTCGACGCGGCGGCGGCTGCTGCTGAGGAAGGGGCGCCGCTTCCTCGCCGTTGTGCGGTGGAATGTTGGCATCGTTGTTGTTGTTGTTGTTGTTTTGGTGATTGTTGTTATTGTTGTTGTTGTCGTTGTCATTGTTGGAGTTCTGGTTGCTCACAAGTGCCGACGAGACACCGATGCCAGTGCCCGCACTCAGACCCACACGCGCACAGCCCTGTGAGGAGAGGAGAGACGCCTCGCTGAATCAGACATGTCAGTAAACAGCCCTGTAGCAACACAGCTAACATGGCTAAAACAGCTAAAACAGCTAACTCAGCTAACATGGCTAAAACAGCTAACATGGCTAAAACAGCTAATATGGCTAAAACAGCTAACATGGCTAAAACAGCTAACATGGCTAAAACAGCTAAAACAGCTAACACAGCTAACATGGCTAAAACAGCTAACACAGCTAACATGGCTAAAACAGCTAACATGGCTAAAACAGCTAACATGGCTAAAACAGCTAAAACAGCTAACACAGCTAACACAGCTAACATGGCTCGCACTACACTCTGTCACCGGGGAGGTTTTGAATTGGACGGCACCTATGAAGTCTGCTTCAGTTACTGCTCAGTAATATCAGTGAGCTCTATATCATATTAAAAACCAGAACAGTCCTGTTGTGTCAGTTTCAGTACTGCTTTGAAGTGACGTGTTCTGAGAATGTTGGGCCACATGGATCAATGAAAAAGCCCAAGAGAAGCTGAACGGCAAGAAGGAAGCGACGGCACACTTCTAGCTCAGGAAGAGCAAGCGTGTGGACATGCACCAATGTAGTGCGTAACTGGCATTAAAGTCTCTCTATAGTGATTGATATCCATCTGTGGGTGGAGCACAGTCAACAAGATGCCCTCTTGTAGTCGTGGATTGAAGAAGTGCAAACTAAAAGCAGGTAAGATGGCGGCTGGACGACTAACCTTGGGCGGCTCACGGAACATCTGGTCCACACACACACAAAATGCCCTGTTAACAGGTGACATGGCGGCTGGACTCACCTTGGGCGGCTCACGGAACATCTGGTCCAGGGAGATGAACTCCAGGCTGGGCAACATCTCGATGAACTGACAGAACGAGTCCAGCTTGACCGCGTGACACCGCACCAGCGTCAGGTCCACTAGTCGACTCCAGCGGGAGTGGTCTGCACACACACACACACACACACACACACACACACACACACACACACACACACACACACACACACACACACACACACACACACACACACACACACACACACACACACACACACACACAGCAGGTCACCCCAACAAGCACATAACAGTAGATATACACAGGCACAAGCTGCACATGGCAAGAAGGCCTTAAAGATCCTTTAAGACGACGACTTCACATAACAAATAGTATGAAAACAAGTATCCGGAGGAAGACATTGGCAAACAATAGAATTCCAGCTAGACTATAACCTTCACTCAGTCCTCCTGCTGGCTACCTCAGCTAAAGGTCACACGCTCTTTTGCTACCTGACATCGGACTCAGATGACAAAGGGCATTAGAACTAACTGAGCATGGTGTGGAAGAGTCAAAAGCCTAACTGCCTGTCCCTTTCATCTCAGCTCAACATCGGACAGACCAAGGAGCTGGCGGTGGACTACCGGCGGAGCGAGAAGAGGAGGCCCCCGCCTCTACCGGCCGAGCAAGAAGAGGAGGCCCCCGCCTCTACCGGCCGAGCAAGAAGAGGAGGCCCCCCGACTCTACCGGCCGAGCAAGAAGAGGAGGCCCCCGCCTCCTAAATGGATAATCTGGAGGTGGTTGCGGGGGAGAGAACGAGGAGGAAGCTGGACTATTTTTATTTGTATGCATATATCAAATTCCTATTCCTATTCCCTTGCTGCTATTCCACCTGAATTTCCCTAACAGGACTAATAAAAGTGTATCCTTTGAACATGGCTAGAGAGGACCACTGGGGTAGAGCAGAGAGAGACCTAGCATACTTAGCACTGGACGCTAACACTACACAATAACTTCGAACGGCGGATACAACATTAAAGCAATAACTGCTGAAAGAGGATACAATACGGCTTCAGTCTGTACCTGTGATCCAGTTGTGAGGGTTATGTAGATGGGGGCAGTTGTAGATGACCAGGTACTTTATGGAGGTAAACACCTCATTGACGGCTTTCATTCCGATGTCTGTGATTATGCCTGGGTTCTCGATCACATCAGCCAGGCCGTACTTCACCAACTCACTGTGGCTCATTTTACCTGAGGGTGAGAGCAGAGTTTAAGACTGCATAGTGGAAATCATTGCGTTCAGTCATAAAAACTAGCAAACTTCAAAAACACACCTTAAAAACAGTCAACCTCAGTCTGCTTTCAATGTCATTTAACATAATCTAAAAAAAAAAAAATCACTATGGTTAATGCAAAATTTTATTTAAAACAATTCTTCACCTTAAATTGTCCTTTAGTGGCTCAAGTTCTCAAGTAGCAGCCAAAAAGCTCTAATTTTCTCTTATGTTAGGAAAGTGTGTGTTGACCAAGCAACACGCTCAACCCTATCATTCTTACTAGGGGAATGGATGTGCAGAAACTAGTGCTGTCAGTTAAACGCGTTATTAACGGCGTTAACGCAAAACCATTTTAACGCCGTAAATTTTTTTATCGCGAGAGTTTCGTTTATTTATTTATTTTTTTAGATTAACGTTCTTTTTGGCCTCGGAAACTGTGTAGTAGGCTAACGTTACGGTTTGAATGAATGGTGAGCGCGATACGGCGAAATGGATGATAAAGAGCTTCTGAATGGAAAGTTTACTTTTAAAAGTTGTGTTGTGCAAAAGAAGCCAGGCAGCTGGCTGAAAGCAAAGAAGTAGTAGGCTTACCTTTTATTGGTAACCTAACTGTTACGGTTCATTGTTTCTGAAATAAGAGGCCTGACTGCTATGTTCCCAGCAAACTTGAAAAAAAGAAAGTCCTTGTTTACCTGAAAATGTGCACTTTATAATTTTATTTTGTACCGCCCTGTTTGGCAATGTTGGTTTTCAATCAAATAAAAAATTTGCATAAAGCAAGCCAATCCACTTTTCCATGTTGATAAGGGCATTAAAATAAAAATAAAATGAAGGAAAAATAAATAAATTAAGGGACATTTAGAATAGATAAAAATTTGCAATTAATCGCGATTCATTTTGAGTTAACTATGACATAAATGTGATTAATCGCGATTAAATATTTTAACCGTTCGACAGCACTAGCAGAAACACATCACGGCCCACCACATTCAGGCCAGAACAAAGCAGAAGAATAATCCCATTTAAATGATAAGAGTTCACCCAATCTGTTCCTCTGGTCCAATAGAAGAAGAAAAAAAAAGAACAGTCCAACTGCTGGCCTATATCATGTTGCAATCTAAGTGGTATTTGAGACGTATGCTCTGTGAGATGTTTGAGTTCTACCCTGTGGAGGAGGCCCACGGACAGTTCCTCCATGTGTGTGTCCCACTACTAAACCAAGCACTGAAGAACAACACACTGCTCAAATGAGAACAGTTTTGGCTCTTCTTTTCTTTTCTTTTTCTTTCAGCCAACAACTGAAAGACTGAATGCCTCCAGATGCAGCATAGCCTTGTCAGTCTGTCTCTTGTCAGTGTGTCCTCTGCTAAAGACAACATACGGGCAGACAACACCGACTCTTTTTTTAAGAGACCAGTTCCTGTTCTTTCCTACTTGAGTTATCCCTCTTTCACTGACTGGGACAGCCTACGCCCTCAGGTGAGCTCACACCTGCCATGCTCTTGTGTTTTGAAAGCAGAATGAGGGTGGAATGAGAGACTCCACTTGATGAATGCATGGTGCAGTGTTTTTAGACACACTACACACACACACACACACACACACACACACACACACACACACACACACACACACACACACACACACAGCACACTACACAACCACACACTACACAACCACACACACAGCACACTACACAACCACACACTACACAACCACACTACACAACCACACACAGCACACTACACAGTACACAACCACACACACAACCGCACACAGCAGGCAGAACTTTAACAAGCAGACTTGGGGGCAAAATTAGGCCGTTTGAGTTTCTTATAGTTGGTTTTAATTTGAAGTGCTCTGCCCTGGCATACTTACAGAGGACTGACTGATGGCCTACTTACAGAACTGACAGAGGCTCTTAGTAGAATAACTGTGTGCACCCACAAATGTAGGCTCTGTTAAGGTCCTTCCAACTGTCATGAAGACAAAATCCATCCATCCTGAGAGGGATTCAAGTCAAGTCAACAGGAACACTCCATAGCCAAGCAAGCTTTCCACAGATGGACATATGGCTAGCATATGGCTAATGGCTAGCATCTGGCTAATGGCATCTACCGGTACTGCTCTGGCCCTGTGCTATTCCTCTGCAGAATATGCATGCCCTGTTTGGGAGAGGTAACCCTTGCAGCCCAAAAGACCTTGCAGTATTCAACAAAAATGCAAAGGACTGTGTAAAGAAATGGGAAACTGCCATATAACTAGCACGCTTCAGTGAAACGAAAAGAAGAATGGCTAATGGCTAGCATACGGCTAACATGCTTCTTTCTTCCAGTCCTGAGGGAGAGTCTATCATCATAACTGGTAACTGGAGGATAAAATGGCTACCTCTTCAGTTTTGTTGGAAAAATATGGCAGCTGTAAGGGAGGTCCTGTCAAACAAAAATGTCAAGGTCATTTGGGAAAGTATTTTGGGGTAATAATGACTTACATTGCAACAGGAACTCGTCCACATATCCAAGGTGCAAAGTCTCAAACTGGGGGAACTCCAGTTCGGCCATCTTCAGTGCGGAGAACACTCCATCTTTGGTTAGGGAGGGTTGGATTCGAACTTCATGCAGCCTGCAGAGGGACACAGAACGTCCACATTACTCAACATGGTTTCCTGTGTCCGGTGCCGCCGTGGACTGTAGACTATGTCACAGAGCACAGTTCAGTCACGGAGTAAATCAAACCCCATGAGCCCAATGTAAAAAAAACATGTAAAAACATGTAAAAAACATGTAAAAAATGTGTATACATTGTAAGTCGCACATATGGATAAAAGCGTCTGCTAAATGACTAAATGTAAATGTAATGTAATGTAATGCCCCACTCTTACCGGCGTGCAGCGGTGATGATGAGGTAGCCCAGGTCGACTTCAAGTGCATTCTTACAGGCTCCAAATACTATGGTGTGCAAATTACGAAACCCTCCTGAAACAGAGAGCTGGAAGTCAGAAACCCTCCTGAAACAACATGTCAACATGTCAACAAGTCAACATGTCAACCCTCCTGAAACAGAGAGCTGGACGTCAGCGATACAGTCAACATGTCAACCCTCCTGAAACAGAGAGCTGGACGTCAGCGATACAGTCAACATGTCAACCCTCCTGAAACAGAGAGCTGGACGTCAGCGATACAGTCAACATGTCAACCTTCAACAGAGCCCGTCGCAGGAAGAAAATACACATACGAACAACAAGTTATTGTGTCTGCACTGAAGAAGACTTTCTTCGTCTCTCTTTGAATCTCTTGAGCTCTGAGTTTCATGAGAACCCCTCTCTTTGGGTTTCATCAGCACCCCTCTCTTTGGGTCTCATCAGAACCCCTCTCTTTGGGTCTCATCAGAACCTCTCTCTTTGGGTCTCATCAGAACCTCTCTCTTTGGGTTTCATCAGCACCCCTCTCTTTGGGTTTCATCAGAATCACTCTCTCTTTGGGTCTCATCAGAACCCCTCTCTTTGGGTCTCATCAGAACCCCTCTCACCTGACCTCCAGCTGTCCTCCACCACGTGCTGGATGAGTCCCCCGAGGAAGGGCACCCTCACCAGCTCCAGGTGCTCCAGGTTGCGGGCCGACGCCAGGCCCGTCACCAAGGGAACGTACTTCAGGGAGTTGGTGGGGCCGGCGCAGTTCCTCATGACGAACGTGCGCAGGCTCACACACAGGAAGTCTTTGAAAGGCTGAGGCTTGGTGAGGCGCACCCACTTCAGGTAGAGGTGTCTCAACATGGACACACAGGGGATCTCTGGCACGTTCACCCCTACGAGGCCAAACACAAAACACGTCTTTGGATTACGACTTTTACATTTACATTTAGTCATTTAGCAGACGCTTTTGTCCAAAACGACGTACAAGGGAGAGAATAGTCAAGCTACGAGCAATAGAACCTGGTGTAACAATAAATACTACTTTACATAAGAAATATAACAAAATGAAATAAAAAGAGAAAAAAAGTGCAGAAATGTAACTGCTGTAATTTAAAGTTACGCACTAGTCGAAGTGCCAGTTAGGACGGACGATTACGACTTGACCATCATGGTAGCAAACAGCCATTAGCTAATGGCTAGCTACCTCTGCGCTGATGCTTGGAATTGCAGAGACTCACACAAAAAACGATAAAGCAGCACCTACCGACAAGGTGCAGGGTTTGGATTTTGGCGGCGGCTGGAATGGTGAGCTTGTTCTCGGGGGGGATGGGGAAGGCTCCGTTGCGGTTGCGAAACTTTCCCAGGATGTGGACCTGAGGCATGTAGTTCCAGATGGCCTCCACGAGCTCCAAGTGAGACGTTTCAACTCCCTGGGCAGCAGGAGACAAACATCATGTTACACTACAGGGCCATGTGAGCTACTGAGACAAACATCATGTTACACTACAGGACCATGTGAGCTACTGAGACTCAATATCATATTACACTACAGGACCGTGTGAGCTACTGAGAGAAACATCATGTTAGACTACAGGACCGTGTGAGCTACTGAGAGAAACATCATGTTAGACTACAGGACCATGTGAGCTACTGAGACTCAATATCTGACTTTAGCCTCCTCCTTCAGCTGGTCTAAGCGGACCATTTACATTTAGTCATTTAGCAGACGCTTTTATCCAAAGCGACTTACAAGGAATTTAAATGTATACATCAGGAGCAGTTAGGGGTTCAGTGTCTTGCTCAAGGACACTTACACATTTGGTAAGGAGGAGAGGGGAATCGAACTAGCAACCTTCCAACCTTCACGATTACTAAATGACTCCCCTACCTCCTGTACCACTATGCGCCCCCCCCACTGGCTGACTTACTATCAGATTGGGGCAGGCCTGCAGGGCTTCTAGAACCCCCGGGATGCTGAAGGCCTCGTAGCCCCGGACTCTCCGCCGCTCCAGGTAGCGTGGGTGCAGCCCATACAGCTGCTCTAAGTCCGGCATCTTCTTCAGCAACATGAGGAAACTGGAGTCTGTAAATCCTGCGATGTGCACAAGGCCACGCAACACAACAGTGTTATGGTCAAATGGAGAATGGTTGAACAAAATCGTAAATGATGGACATGAATGCAGATTTGCCGCGATATAAATGTTTACTTATATAACTCAAATACCGTTTAAATCTATCCATTAAAATGACCTGGCCAACTTTACACTTTTCTCTTGTTATCATGTGTAACGTTTGCGGAGCACAAGGAAGAGCCGACACGCTCCCTACCTGAGGGCATGTACTCCCACCAGCGACTTGCACACAGGTCTACCACCTTCACCACACGCAAGTACAGGGTCACCGCTTCCCGAAGCTTTCGGGACAAACACTCCATGCACATGATATCTTGCATGGGCAAATACCTGCACAGGGAGTCATATTTAGAGACACGTCTCTAGAACAACAGATAGCACAACAAAGCCAGGGCTGTCTGGGAAAACAACAACAACAGTACATCTCAAGCACTAACATGTTTCTTCAGTGCAAGCCATTGAAATGTCTGAAAGAGTAAGGATGATGTTAGAGGCTTAGCGCCTGACCTGAATATGTGGAAGAGTATTGAAATGTCTGAAAGAGTAAGGATGATGTTAGAGGCTTAGTGCCTGACCTGAATATGTGGCAGAGTACTTCATGCGAGAGCTCATTCATGTAGTCCTTGGGCTCGGCCTGAATCAGAGGGTCATGCAGACCCTCATCCAAGTTCTGAGTCTTGGTGGCCTTCCGCCGCGGGCCCATCATGACCAGGGTGGAGATATCTTCACTTGGGGGAGACAACCAACTCCCTCCCCAGCAACTAAACTCTACTTTTCAGGCATGCAACACACACTCTGGGCTCCAAGTCTCTGTAAGAAAACAAGAGTGGTTTAGTGCAAGAACATAATTTACACACATGTCAAATTCCATGATAATTCTATAGGGTTCCACTGGAAATTGCATTCAAAATCAGGACTAGTTGAAGACACTCAGCAATGATATTGAGGTACTACTAACAGATACTGGCTAAGCTTGCTCGGTCGCTCACTTACTAACTTAGCTAGCCACAACAATGCTGACAACGAGCTAGCAAAAGGGCTAGGATGCTAACAACTACTGGATGTTCAAGAAGTGATGCAGACACCGACCTAACGATGTAACAAGCTAAATAAGAGGCTTCACCTTTGCCCAATTAAATAACATGAATAGTCGATGAGAAACAATATTCTATTGGGGAGAAAATGATCCAAACAGAGAAATAAGTCTGAACCTAGCTGGTGGTAAGTTAGCAAAACTGAAGCAACAACGCTTTGACCACCTCTTTTACAAACGTAACGTTAAACGTTTCTTCGTGACATAGCATTACACAGTACACAGATGTAAGTCACATACACGTAGTCATTATGACAAAGTAAGTCAGGATTCACCTCTTTGTCTACTGGCAGTGCATGAGGATGATGTGGAGATGCATTAGTTTCTTCACCAATTCACAATAATCTCCGTGGTCAGCTACTTGACACTTCTGAGTTGTTAGCTAGCCAGCTAGCTTTATAACTAGCCAGCGAGCTAGCCAGTTACATCCCCAGCACAGGCCTTTCTGAGGCAAGTATTAAACAAAGTCCTTTACCTCCAATGAGATAATATCAACCTTTTTGATCTTGGGACTGTCAGCACTACCTTATCTCAGCGTTTGTGATGAGTCTAATACGTATGCACAGAGTGTGTTCACTGTAAATAACACCCTGAAATCTACCTCTGTGTGTCCCAGCTGCAGCTCGCAGACGCACTTCCTCCATTAGCTGGGTTTCCCCACCCCTTACGTTACGTTGTGCCTATGGTGGGAGGGGCTAGGCATAACATGTTTGTTTGGGGAGTTTGCAGTTTTTGCCGTTTTTCAGCCTGAAGTTATGAGAGGGTTTTACTATCAGCTCATAACTGAAATGATTACTCACATAATAATTACTTCAAGCTCTTCTCATTCATATTTTGGGAATACCCGCAAAATAATACCGTAGTAATGTAAAAACTGTTAAATTATGTTTTGCTTATTTCGCAGTATTAGTCTACTTAGACTCGAATGAGTTTTACTTATTGATTGATTGAATGAATGAATGAATCTTTAAAGCCTACCTATACAGGGCTTTATGAATGAATGAATCTTTAAAGCCTACCTATACAGGGCTTTATGAATGAATCTTTAAAGCCTACCTATACAGGGCTTTATGAATGAATGAATCTTTAAAGCCTACTTATACAGTGCTTTATGAATGAACGAATCTTTAAAGCCTACGTATACAGTGCTTTTCTCAACACCTAAAGTGTATGGTAGGGAACTCACCTTACCACCACCAATGTGTGGCACCCATCTGGATCGGGATGATGTTTCCATAGTATAGCAGCCAATGTGCACCAGAATGCTCACCACCCATTGGCTGTCTCAGGGGGGAGGTCAACTGACAGGTAAATAGCCCTACTGGATAAATGGGGGGGGTTCCCCATCTCTGCTCTGGGGTTCCTCATCTCTGCTCTCGGGTACTGGGGTTCCCCATCTCTGCTCTGGGGTACTGGGATCCACACAGGTCACAGGTCACAGGTTCAGTGCCTCCTATTGGCTCCCAGCACGCCTCTTTCAGCAGTAACTATAGTAACTGCCCAGGAAGTCTCCCATCCAGGTACTGGTTTGGTTGGCCCATGCTTCTGCTTCTGAGTTCTACATTGTGTAAGCACTTCAGGTGCTATGGATGATGCAAACCATATCCCCTTTCGGCAGGGCAACCTTTTGCGTTCACATACACACACTGCACTAAGGTCAGAGAGCATTCAACACATTTCAAAAGGGTATGCACCTGTATACATGTATAAAACAGCATTATTTTGCATTGCATTTGCACTGAGTTTAGTATTAGAAACATTGCACATTTATATGCTACAAAAATCAAACACTGACACAACTTTTCCGACAAAATAATTTTGTAAAGACAACCAGCTGTTCAAATAAGAGTAGAAACAAAGGCAGAACCAGCCTGGACACAATTGCTTTTTGGAAGAACTTTGCTTTTTTGGAAGAATTCTGCTTTGGGACTGGATTCAATATTAACAGTCACAGCAAAATCCGGCATGGCACTTAATGACCCTTAATATTTGGCCAAAATCAACATGGCGGAGAGACTGGAGCTATTTCATTCCACACTTGAGTGTTCAGCTTCAAAGATGTATTTTAAACAGAGCTCTGTATAATTTAGCGGATGAAAACATGGTTCTTACATCAAACGGCATCTGTTCCAAAAATACCTCATTCCATCTGACAAGATAGACGTGCATGTCTTTGATTTACTGTTGGCCTCCTAAGGGTGTTGTTTAAGTGAACCCACACAGGAGTCACTTCATTCCGTTTTTGTTTAGTCTATTTCCATTTACTGTTTCAGGTATTGTCATTATATCTTATGGAATTCCATCGCAACGCAGTAGGAGTAAAAGGCGAAAACGGCAACTCTAAAAATCCAACCACAAAACGCAACATTGCCTGTACCGCCACTAGATGGCGCAGTTCCTTCAGAAGTATGCGGATGCATGTGTGCTATGCCTCAACCATGCACGGTTGCTGGAAGTTGAACCGACTGTTTTATAATTTATTGCACAGAGGTACGTCATCTAGGGAATTAGGCAGTTTTTTTCCTGTTTGAAAAAAAATTCAGACGTCTAAAACTGCGAGGCAATTACTCACTCCCCGATGTCTGCTGTCAATGCTGATTTGCTGTTGGCCTCCTCCACGAGGGAATGAGAGGGAAACTGCAGTGAGCACTGCTGCCTACCCTGTGTAACCCAACCCCAATATTAATATCCATCAAATCCTATTGGGAATATTTATCTAGTTGCTCAGTGTTGAAAAGCACAACTTGATTTTCCCATTGCATTCCACAGGATGTTAAACTAACAGTGGACTGAGGCCATTCAGGGGAGAGAGGGCTGAGGGTGGATCAACACCAGCCTGAACCAGGAGAGACCAGGAGAGACCAGGGCTCTTTCTCAATGAGGAGAGATCAGGGCTCAACACCAACACCAACCTGCATGAGGAGAGATCAGGGCTCTTTCTCAACACCAATGAGGAGAGACCAGGGCTCTTTCTCAACACCAACCTCAATGAGGAGAGACCAGGGCTCTTTCTCAACACCAACACCAACCTCAATGAGGAGAGATCAGGGCTCTTTCTCAACACCAACACCAACCTCAATGAGGAGAGACCAGGGCTCTTTCTCAACCTCAATGAGGAGAGACCAGGGCTCAACACCAACACCAACCTCAATGAGGAGAGACCAGGGCTCAACACCAACACCAACCTCAATGAGGAGAGACCAGGGCTCAACACCAACACCAACCTCAATGAGGAGAGATCAGGGCTCAACACCAACACCAACCTCAATGAGGAGAGACCAGGGCTCTTTCTCAACCTCAATGAGGAGAGATCAGGGCTCTTTCTGAACCTCAATGAGGAGAGATCAGGTCTCAACACCAACACCAACCTCAATGAGGAGAGATCAGGGCTCTTTCTCAACACCAACCTCAATGAGGAGATGAACTCATTGACCCCCTTTCCCAGACGGATAGGTGAAAATTCACCCTAGTTACCTCAGGACTCCGGAGCTGCATATAAGTATATTTATTAGACAAACAACAATTGCAATCGGGCTCACTCCCAGCACAAGGCTGAAAGTGAAGCAATGATAAACACATCGCACAAGGTTTATATAGACAGAAGTTTAGCGTTCAGTAGGGATAACCACGTGGTGGATTTCTGACGTCCGAGGCAAGGATGGAAGTTTTGCAAGGTCGGAAGAAGCACAGTTCGACCCTTCTTATCACTTCTGGTCTAAACATGCTCTTGTACATATGCAGACTAAGTGGCACCTAATATTCTAAGTTACACACACGCAGAAACACAGAAAAGCCATGTTCCTGCTTACATAAGTACATGATTCATATAAGGTAATTAATAATACAAGGCACTTGATTATTATATTCTTAAGTCATTAACAGTGTTTGGAAATGATCTCCATCAGGAGAGATCAGTGCTCTTTCTGCAGGACACTTTGACTCGAGCAGGGTTCAGCTGATCTGTACAGCTTTCACAGACAAGGAATGAAATGAACCTTGGTAGGATGAAATAGAAAAAAAATGTTCTTTTATTACAAAAATATCATTATAGTACATGTACACGAGCACCAGGATAAACCGCAGCATGCAATATTTCTTGAAAGAACTGCATATGTTTATGAGCATGTGGAGTTGAACATAACATGTGGGAGCACCACGGAACCTGAGGGGATTATGACGTCACAATGCAAAACTGTCATGGCAACTCATTTGTGTTGTATGAAAATGTACAGTACAACATTCAAAGTATTAATTTGTATTGCAACAGTACCGAATGTATCCTGTATCCTTTTGGTTTTGTGCTGTATTTAAAGTTTGAAATGTATTTAAAGTTTGAAATGTCCTCTTTACACACATAGGGTACATAATAGTAATACTGCCTTAAAAAGTTGAATATATATATATAAAATATCTTTTCATACAAATATAACAAGTCTATATCAAGGTTACCTATCATATTCTTTTCATCACATTTCCCAGATGAGCTTTACATTTTCTTGCTAAACTTATTCACAACAAATGAACAACTATTTTCAAGAACGAAAATAAAAACCACAGTTTCTGTTAGCTACTGCACAAGAAAAGGAAACAGTCTGTAAACAGTATTGCTGGAAAAGGAACAGTCTGTAAACAGTATTGCTGGCACAATTAGCAGTTTTGTCGCAGACGCTATTTCTCATTTACGAATGTTTCAAGACAACTCATATTGTGATCATTTCAGCATTGGTAAAATAATATTTTGTCCTTTCAGAGATACAGAGATCACAGAATTTAGAGAAATGTACCAATTTCTTTTTTTTGTCCCTTTATGAGATATAGGTTCACTTGGATTCAAAAGACAAAAAAAAAAAAAACAGACAAACAAACACAAATGAGACAGTTCGATTAAAAAATATTTATGAGACTTAATTCCAGCCCTGAGCCTTTGAGTCATTTGGGGGTAAATGCATTCCACCAAAGCTGACACTTGCGCCTCGTTCCTGGGTGCAATCTAAATGAGACTGCTATGGCAAGCAATGCTAGCACCACCACTGCTAACGGGAAGCGATGCTAGCACCACCAATGCTAATGGGAAAGTGAACCTCCTGTCAGCTGTCAATCAATCCTCTTCCGTCCTGTAGCAGTGTGCTAGTCCATGGGGGGGTTGGGGGGGGCTCCTGACTCATAACAGGGCTGAGTTGGAGCAGCAGCAGCAGCAGCGTCTTGAAGCACGTGGCCATCAGTGGCTCTTCAGCACTGGTAGTGGAAGTGCTGATGGACCTTGCCCTCCACGTGGGCATGGGAGTGTGTGTGTGTGTGTGTGTGAGTGTCTGTGTAGACCTTGGGGTAGAGTTTTGGCGGGCCGCTTAAGGCCGGGGCAGACATGCCCATGAGTCTCTGGTTGGGGAAGTCGGGCGTGATGCTGCTCGGCGCGGCCTGGTCTTTGTCTATGGAGTGGTGCTCGTGGTGGGCCGCCGTTCGGGGTGGCAGCGCGCCCTGGCGCCGGCGGCTGTGGCACAGCCAGAGCACGATGGTGCCCACGATAAGGAGCGCCGCGGCTGGAATGCCGATGATGAGAGGCCATGGCAGCCCGGAGCTCAGGTGTGGAGGAGTGATGGGCTTCTCCACCTGAGGGTCTGAAAGGAGAGGAGAACAGGCCATGAGCAGGGGGGTTCTGACCGATCAAACCTTAATCAATAACTATGAAAAGATGTGTGGTTATTAGGGCTAAACCACTTTAAAACAACATTCTAGGACAGTGTTAGTATATCTTTCATCGCTCTATATATCCAAGCTACAGCAGAAATACCTGAGAAATGAACTTGTTTATTTTTCATCAACTTATATTAACAGGCCCACAATGAAACCTGTGTCACATGGTGTGGAGGTTATCCAATAGGAGATATCTAACCTGTGTCGCATGGTGGGGGGTTATCCAATAGGAGATATCTAACCTGTGTCACATGGTGTGGAGGTTATCCAATAGGAGATATCTAACCTGTGTCACATGGTGTGGAGGTTATCCAATAGGAGATATCTAACCTGTGTCACATGGTGTGGAGGTTATCCAATAGGAGATCTCTAACCTGTGTCACATGGTGGGAGGTTATCCAATAGGAGATATCTAACCTGTGTCACATGGTGTGGAGGTTATCCAATAGGAGATATCTAACCTGTGTCACATGGTGTGGAGGTTATCCAATAGGAGATATCTAACCTGTGTCACATGGTGTGGAGGTTATCCAATAGGAGATATCTAACCTGTGTCACA